>NW_022631063.1:2675965-2738272 GCF_010015895.1 Lontra canadensis | reverse complement strand
TATATGTATATATATCTCTCTCCCAAAAAATCCTTATTGAAGTTAAGATGTACGCATGGTTTATCTGAAATATTCAAATTGTTAAGAATATATATATATTTTTTTTTAGATTTTATTTATTTGTCAGAGAGAGGGAGAGAGAGCGAGCACAGGCAGACAGAATGGCAGGCAAAGGCAGAGGGAGAAGCAGGCTCCCCGCCGAGCAAGGAGCCCGATGTGGGACTCGATCCCATGACTCTGGGATCATGACCTGAGCCGAAGGCAGCTGCTTAACCAACTGAGCCACCCAGGCGTCCCCGTTAAGAATATTTTTAAATGGCTTTAAACTTTTTGTTAAAGCTTGTAATTATAATAGGACCTCCATAGTGTTAACAATGTTAAAGTTGTAGTTTTCAAAACATCCTAGTTTCTCTTATTTGTGCTCACTGAGAAGTGAAGACTCCCTCTGCTGTCTGTTTCAGATCATGCACTTTTTCGGGCAAGTTAATGCTGCAAAAAGTGAAACCCAAAGAACAGCCTGGCTTGACATTCAGAAAGCTAGGTGTTTGGAGACATATGTGCATTTTTATGTTGTGGGTTTTAGTTATCTAATACTTTTATCTGAGATGCCATATAGAAGCAGCAGCTTACAGAAGCATGAAAGTTGGAGGAGCAGAGAGGCAAGAACAGGGTCAGATAGGAACCCAGAGACAGATTCCCCGGCTGGCTCAGCCACGGAATAGGTGGGCACCCTCAGCTAGTCAGACCCTCCTCAGAAACGGCTTCTTTGTTTGTAAAATGAGAGGATTTTGGTGGATGTTCTCCAAGAGTCCTTTTGACCTTTACTATTTTGTGTTTTGAACAGTATTGACTACATTTCTTTTTCATGAATGTGTTCTATACGTGATTTGCACTGATGTAAAATAAATATTTTAAGAAACGAAGGAAAGGTAAAATGACAAAAATGGTTATAAATCACTTGCTTCTACTGCTGTCACAGCATGGGGATGGTAGGTCTAGAAAGGGATATTTTGTATGCAATTATAACTTTATACTATATATATATACTATTATAATACCTCCCGGATGTCCCAGAAAGACAGAACACAGCATATTTAATTGATCATATGGCACCTTGAATTACAAGAAGTATCATTATTTTATACGTTTCCAATTATATCTGACATACCACTGATGACAAGTTACATCCAAGTTTCAGAGAAGTTAAATGTGAGGAAATGTGCCTTTAAAAATTAGTAAAATAAGGTAGTTCCTAAAAGTGCTTCAGTTGATGCCAGCAGCCCAAGAAGTGCACTGCAAAGTCCGACGTGGCCCAGGCAGTAATAAATAATTCTCTTTCCTTTCTTCCTGTTCACCCCTCTCTCACCCCTCTCTCTTCTTAACCCTTCCTCCACCCCTCCCCAACTTGTCCTTCCCACTGTGTGACACCGTTTTTAACTTTTTTGCTTAGACATGTCTTATGGGTATTCTGGGAAGAAACGATTGCTTAAAACCTGAAATGAGATACTGGAATAACATTGTGTCCAACATAAGCATGACCGGTGGTTTTCTGCTTTAAATATGAATAAACATTTCACTTGTGAAGTTTTTTTTTTGTTTTGTTTTGTTTTTTTTAGCTTCAAAGATGAATTAGTCAGCACTGGCATCTTCACAGGAATTACATGAGTTTTAAAAACACTGAGGCTTCAGAGAACACTCCTTTGATGAAGTCATTGGAAACACGAGTGTGGGGTTTGGGATTTGACCCTCTTTATTCATATTGGATTTAGGTCCTAAAATAACATGTCTGTATACATACGTAGATGTGTGTGTGCACGGCTTAGGTTTAGACTTTCATTTTTAATGTTTGCCTTCTTTTATAATGAAGTTGGAGCTGTTTCTTTTGTCCTTTCCCCCCTACTATGTAACAGAACACACTGAAAGGGCTTCCAATTTCTTCTTTGCAAAACTGAACCCCCACTTAAGTCTTTCTTGCTACCCTGGAGGAAGAAAGACAACCCAAGGTAGGAACAGCCTCTGGGGGCTCTTGGCCTGAGAAGGAGAGCAGAAAGGCTCAGTAATGGAGTTGGAGGCTCAAGTAAAGGAGAAGGGCATCAAAGAGACTTCCTGCATCCCCCTTGGCCTGCAGACTGGCTTTCTTCTCTTGGGTGAAAGCCTGGCTAGGCCACGACTTGGCAATGTCACTCTTCCAAGCTGTCAGATGTGACAGTTCTCAGTGTCCTGCCATGCCAGCCGTGGGGCTTTTCCACCCTGGGGCCCTTTGGCTCGATGCTGGATGGGAAACAAATTATTACATCTTAAATCTCCATCCTTACAATTTGAATTTATATCCAGAACCCCTGGAAGGTTCTACATGGGCCTCCAGTAACACAGGTCCTTCATCTCTGGATTTGTTTATCTGTGTATCCAGGCATGCCCTGTGGTTTTCCTACTGAGGTAAAATGACATACAAATGTAGACGCGGTCAGAGTTTTTACAGACATGCTGAGGGCATGACCCAGCTTGTGACCCTGAGGACTGCAGACTAATGGAAAGAGCCTGGCTCAGTCAGTGGTAGTGTGATGGGCCTGCCTCAGCGAACTCAGAGCCGTCTGCCTCTGATTTTGAATGTGAGAGAAAAATTAGCCTCCATTTGGTCAAGGGGCCATGGTAGGGTATGCTTTCTGTTCCTTACAGAACCTGCTCCTCAGTGGTTAGGTCATCATGTGGTTATTTGTCATTATTCTCCTACCACTTTGTAATCATATTCTTGTAGAATTATCATTTAAAACTTAATTCTCTTTCCATCCTCTGAAGAAAGGCATCCTGTCATTTGCGTATCTAAATAAAGATCCCATCTGTGGCGGCCTCCTCATTGGTTTGCATTGATGGAAACCAGGGTCCAGCAGTGCTGGGTGAGGACCCTCCTTCTGCAGGCCTACTGACCCCTGTGCTTCCTCACCTGCTCCTCAGAGCTGAGTCCCTCTGACCTTGGCAAAATGGTCTGTCTATTGTTGCATGCACGTGTTTTCCTTCTTCAGTCCTTGGTGTCTTTGTCCTGCCCAGATGTCCTCCGACTATTCTCTCTCTTTTCTTTCTTTCTTTCTTGCTTTCTTTCTTTTCTCACAGAATACCAGAATTGAAATGGGCCAAAGAAATCACCTTATCCACCTTTGTTCAGTTCACAGATTTCATAAAATCTTGCACTATGTTTTCTCTTTGGTCTCAATGTATTTTTTCCTCTCCTGGGGGTTTTCAAACCCTGTGAGGTTTCCAAGCTACTGTTTAGGAATCCCTAATGTTGTCTTCTGCAGGCCTGAGACTGATGGGTTCATTCATCACTAAAAAAATAGTTCTGGTTATCAGCTGTGTGCCAGGCACTGTAGCAACTGCTGGGCGCCCAGTGGGAAGCAAACTTTGACATCATTCCTGCTGTCATGCAGCATTCTGAGCATTGGAGGCTGATGGATAGTAATCATATAGTTGTGGACACACACCCATGGAAAAGAGGGCCTGGAATTACACTGGGAGGGTCACTGAAATTTCCCCACAGAAATAATGGTTCATATGACAGATGGAAAGTAGAAGGTGGGAAGACAGTATAAAGAGCAGCTGTAGCAGTGTATGCAAAGGCTCTGTATCGGGAGGGAGCATGAATATTTCAAGAAACTGAGGAAAAATAGTATGTTTGGAGTTAGAGAATAAGGAAAAGATTACAGGGCATAAATTTGAAAAGAGCCGCAAGGTATGGAATAGACCTGTTTGTGCTTGTTAATTTCTGTAGTTCTGAAATTGGTGGCAATATCTGTTTTGAGTTAATATCTTGTAACTAATAGAACATGTATGCTTCATGCACAAGTAAACTGTGTTTTTGAAATATTTTTTAATGGGGAGAATTTAAGACACCCTACAACTGGCTTTCTCTAAACTATGTATTTTGTTAGAGATTTGGAATAAGGAATAATGAATGTATTATTTTCCATTTCCTTCAAGGGAACACAGTGAGTCGCCTAATTCAAAATATCTAAGAATGTCTTCTTTTATCTTAGGACACTGCATTCTTCATTTAGAAGAATGTAAAAATCCAGGGCTACTCTGACCTTGATATAAAAATATTTCTCATGATTTAGGTACATTGTTTATCTGTTGAAAATAATAGGGGGGAAAAACACCCGGAAACATTTAAAGATTGCTTTAGAATCCTACTGCACTAGGATGGCAAACTTTTAAAGAGCTGTAGAAATAAGCTTTACTTTGGGACTTGGGTGACATCACACTGCTGTGGGCCTTATTTCTTATTTCCTATTAACCATATGTAAACAACATATAATTAATAGATACAACAAGTAAACTAATGTTTCTTTTTAGAAGTTATATATACTTTTCATCATGGGAAGGTCTTAGTATTTAAAAGTGCTATTTAAATTATTTTAAATTAAATAGTAATGAATAAAAATCAATGTTTAATTAAACATTAAGTGTAGTATTTAAATGTAGTTAATTTAAAAATTAAATTTAAATTTTCCCAAAGTAGAAACTTTGACACAGGAGATAACCATATCCTAGTGCTCTTTTTTCTTCTGTTTTCCTCTTCCTTTCTTTCACTCCTCCTCCTCCTTCTTTTCTTTCAATTTTTCTCACTTAGTTCTGTGGATTCTTGGTCCTATATGCTTAATCCATGCTCATTTTTTACCTGCTGAATAATGATTCCTCTACCCTCCTCCAGTCTCTGAAAAAACAAAGGGTAAGTGGGGGGGAAGCTACCCTATAGCTAATTACTTACCAAGGAGTCCACTGCCCGTTTCTGCTCTGTGACATCGACCCATGACCAGACGACAACCCTGAGTTTGTTTTGCATATTGCAGGATGAATCCATGTTGGGAAGGAACTAGCTCTCCTTTGCTGGTCACATTCCTGGGGGCTGCAGGAGAAAGGCTGACAGTTTGGCCCTTGCCCAGTGGTTTTCGAAAGCTTTCTGAATAATCTGTTCTGAGAATCAGAGTTTCTGGTGATTGTACAGATGAATATGATATGCACTTTGGGGAGAAAGGTGATATGTATTGAATTGACTTTCAAATTTAATCTCTTTATTTTGCAAAAGTAGCTGTTGTCTTATGTTTTAAATATTTTCTCTCTTTTAGTCTCAGGGCTTTAAGGACCCCAGGCTTTCTTCTAAAAAGTTGACTATTTCTTGCTACCTCTCTATATATGAACGATGTTTTGTCTACTGCTTTGAAAAATCTCTTGCCTCCACTTTTATGGAGGGCAGTCGAGGGGAATTGAAGTCCAAAGTGTATAACCTACATTGATAAGGGTGTCAGCCAAAACAGATCTTTTCCACCCGCACGCGAGCACATACCCTGCAGGGGGATTGTGTCTGTGGAGCACATTTGCTAGATGCCATATGCTCCCAGCACAGTTCATGCAGCTGTAAACCGCTCCAAAGGCCAAGGTTGCCCTGACTGTCAGGATTACAGTGACATGGAACGGTTGCCTAAACACAGCCTGTGTGTACACTGCTGGCTGTCCTTGGGCACTCTCTCTGTTTATGCTGCGGGGATGTTATGGACAGACCGTTATCAGTGCACGTCTCTCTTGCTGGTCAAGTATCTAGTCATTGATGAAACAAAGAAAGTTCCTATTCTTCTTTAGGGTCAGGCAGGATTTCTTCCTACTGACATAATTTCAAATGATCAATGGGTATGAATAATATTTTCCTCCCCCTCGTTTTCACTTTATAATGCAAGCTGGGAATTGGGACCACCGAATTAGAAATTATAATATCCCCTTATTAAGTATCATAATTATATGATTTTTAAAAATTTATTTATTTATTTGACAGAGAGGGGGTGAGGGAACATAAGCAGGGAGACTGGTAGAGGGAGAAGTAGGCTTCCTGCTGAGCAGGGAGCTTCATGCGGGACTCGATCCCAGGACCCTTGGATCATGACCTGAGCCGAAGGCAGACGCTTAACGACTGAGCCACCCAGGCACCCCCATAATTATATGATTTTAAAAACTCTTTTTTACCACTCAGTATGTAGAGGAGACAGGATACCACTATTTTGCTCTAACGATTAAGAGTAGCTCTGCTGTTTTTTTGTTTTTGTTTTTGTTTTACCTGATCACAAATGTTTTTAACTTAGTGTTAATCCATACTAGTGATGAAGGTTTTTCAGATGACTTGACTTCTTTCCTTTTTTTTTTTTTTTAAAGACTTTATTAATATATTTGACAGAGAGAGATAACAAGTAGGCAGAGAGGCAGGCAGAGAGAGGAGGAAGCAGGCTCCCTGCTGAGCAGAGAGCCCGATGCAGGGCTCCATCCCAGGACCCTGAGATCATGACCTGAGACGAAGGCAGAGGCTTAACCCACTGCGCCACCCAGGCTCCCCTTGACTTCTTTTCTTAAATAAGACAGTTTGTATATTACTTTTGGCAAGAGGCATATTCAGCTCTACTGGAGGGTTAAGGCTTAGATGATCTTTCCCCTTTTCATAGATTTTAAGGAAAAAATAGTAATAAAATGAGATTTTTAACAAGGCACCCCTTTGTAGAATAAGGAAGTTTTCACAATTATTGAGTAGATTTGAGAGATGACAAGGATTTACTGCTGTGTATTTGGGATAAATGTCAGAATTAAATAAGAGTTTGAGAATACGAATTTGAAATGAAGCTCAAAAGAAAATATCAAGCTTTTCTTCAAGCACGTGTTATTTATTTTAAAACGAATACATGTACCTATTACAAGCATTTGAGTTGGCCTGCCCCTTCTTAATGTATGTGTTTTAATTCTTGGCAACTTGTGGTCTTCTAAATTTGCAGCAACGTAGTCTGAAGAAAATAATAGCATTTCCTAATTGGTTAGATACCTTTTTCGTTTTCCCCAAATTTACCTCTTGTTCAGTTCTTGTCCACTTCTTGAATTTGGCTTAGGCTTCAGAAGGTCTCCAGTCTTGTTTTGTTTTGTTTTTTAAATTTCTCAGTTCCTCTGATGTCAATGATAGAGCATGAAAAGTGAGAGGCATACTTCTGTTAGCCCAGGTGATGAAAGTTTACTGGAAGAAAACATAGGTAGTTGGGAATTCCTGGGAACCTTCCCAGGGGCCCCTATGTCATTCCCATTTACCCTCCGTCTCCTGGCACGGGAGTTGAAACAGTGGTTCATCATTGCGACTCCTGAAGGGACAGCCACAGGCTCGGATCCTCTTTTTTCCTCTCAGGAGTGGTCGTCTTCTCATTGCTTTTATTAGGAGTCTGCACCGGGGCCTGATCTAGTCAGTTTTAGCCACAGCAGATAGATAGACAGAGGACAGCATCCCTTAGAAGCCCACCAGTTGTCTAGCACAGATACACATCCTTAAGACAGATGCTTACAGTTGGACCTGCTTTGGGCTGTGTATTTTCATGACCTTTTTCATATGACTTCATATAGCAATCTCAGTGACTTCACAACTCAGAACTTCCCACAAGCAGCAATATTGAGTCAATCCTTACCGGGAACTATATTTGTAAGAAAACTTGTGTATTTGTTGATCGTTGAAAAGAATTTTAATTTACTAAGCATTACAATTTAATTACACACTTTGTGACAAAATATTTTTAAATTAAACTTTACAAATATATCTTGAGTCCTTCTTATGTCAAAAACACTTTGATTGGCACTATAGGGGTACGAAGATCATTTGTTCCAAAGATCCTTACACTGCCTTGGGCTAGGTACCTGAAACACGATCTTGAATGATAAATAAACAGATTTTTCCTTGAAGGAATTTGTTATTAGTACAGTTGAGGAGAAAGACATGCAAATAGAAAATTACAAAATAAGGCACTGTAAATTACAAAGCCTTGGGCAGTCAAGGAAGACTTTTTGAAGACAGGGCCATGGAAACTGGGGCCAAATGATAACTAGAAATTGGCCAAATAAAGCATGTTGTTGGAGCTTGAAGCATTGATTCCAAGTCGAGGATAACTCACATGCAATGAAGAAAGAGCAGCTTGCAAGTACCTGTCATATTTGGCTAGGGTCACAGAATGTCCTGTTCTGCAGACTGGTTTCCTGGAGAGAGTTCATGCCCTGTGCACACTAGTGTTTGGGCTTTATTCCATGGGTCCCCATTTTCCTGGTTCCCTTTCTACCTCACTTGATCTTTCAGACATTATTGCCTCTAAGTCACCATTAAATATTGGTATTTCTCAAGGTTCTGTCCTAGATTCTCTTTTCCCTTTGTTCTTCCTCTTCTCCCTCGCCAGATAGATCCATTTCTATGTATTCATTTATGACTTAAAAGCTCGATGGTTCTTAAATCAGTTCTGAACTTAGGACTGTACATCCTTCTTACCCCCATCCTGCCCACCACTTCAGTTTCCTTAGGACCAGACTCCCTGTTTGCTACAACTGCCATCCCTGACTCCTCCCAGTCTTAGAACCTGCCAAATTTCTTCTTTACTAGTGTACCCAAGGACTTCTCTTCCCTTAACCTGAAGTGCTTTCACATTCTCTTTGCCTAGCTATTGCCCACTCCTACTTCAGGTCTTGGCTTAGATACCACTTTTTTTTTTTTTTAAAGGATTTTATTTATTTATTTGACAGAGAGAGAGAGATCACAAGTAGGCAGAGAGGCAGGCAGAGAGAGAGAGAGAGAGAGTGAGAAGAGGCTCCCCACTGGACAGAGAGCCCGATGCAGGGCTCGATCCCAGGACCCTGAGATCATGACTCGAGCTGAAGGCAGAGACTTAACCCACTGAGCCACCCAGGCGCCCTTAGATATCACTTTTTCACAGATGTCTTCCAGGTC
This sequence comes from Lontra canadensis, assembly GCF_010015895.1. Lineage (NCBI taxonomy): Eukaryota > Metazoa > Chordata > Mammalia > Carnivora > Mustelidae > Lontra > Lontra canadensis. The sequence continues at coordinate 2,729,496 of NW_022631063.1, read as the reverse complement.
TCTCTTAACCCATTTTATTATTAGTAATATGCTGCATTTTTGTGCCCTAGGTTATAATTATTTTTGAAATATTGCTTTCCCCACTAGACTTTAAGCTCTCGGAAGGAAACAACAGTCTCTGTGACAGCCTTGTCTTAAAACACTTAGCAAAGGATATGCACCTTGTAAGCAGTCTTAGTAGACATGACGAACTGTGTGAGTTAGGACAACAAGAAAATATCGAGGAACTTCAGGAGCAGAATGACCTGATTGGATTGGCAATTAGCAAGTTTGTTCTGCTAGCAGTATGGAGACTGAATTGGAGAGGGAGTCCACTGCTAGAGCCCACGAGATTAGTAGGTGGGTGTTACCACTAGACCTTAGAGCCTCAGAGCACATCTATGATAAAAACACAAATCAAATTCAGTGGGGGGAGGGGAGGAAAAAATGAAGCAAGATGGGATCGGGAGGGAGTCAAACCATAAGATATTCTTTTTTTTTTTTTTTTAAGATTTTATTTATTTATTTGACAGAGAGATCACAAGTAGGCAGAGAGGCAGGCAGAAAGAGAGAGGAGGAAGCAGGCTCCCCGCTAAGCAGAGAGCTCGATGTGGGGCTCGATCCCAGGACGCTGAGATCATGACCTGAGCCGAAGGCAGAGGCTCAACCCACTGAGCCACCCAGGCACCCCAAGATATTCTTAATCTCAGGAAACAAACTGAGGGTTGCTGGAAGGGGAGGGAGTTAGAGGGATAGGGTGGTTGGGTTATGGACATTGGGGAGGGTATGGGCTATGCTGAGTGCTGTGAAATGTGTAAGCCTCATGATTCACAGACCTGTACCCCTGGGGCAAATAATACATTATATGTTAATAAAAAAAAAAAATAAGAGATCAAGTTCAGTTCATCCAGGAGCTTGGAGATAGTCTCAGGACTCTTACTGTCTCTTAACGTGGCTTATTCCACTTGGATCTCTTTTTCCCACAGTCTTTCTTTCTGTGAACAGTAACAGCTCATCCTCCATCTGCCTAGTAGGAAACAGGGTCCACTTTATGGTTATGTGAACAGATATCCAGATTGACTCTGACTGGCCCTGATTAGGTCATGTGCCCTTCCGTGAAGTAACTGTTGTTGCCAGAGGGGTCCCGGGAGCTGGTTGATCAATCAGGATAATAACTACTGGGTCTGAGGCAGTGGTGCCCTGGCAAACTGGCCCTAAAAATAATGTTTCTTTTTTAAAAAAGGCCTCTCTGTAGCAATTGCCAATTTCTTTGGTTTACATGGTCCTACTGCGACTGATTTCAAGATGGATCCCTGGCTTGTGATTCCTGAATGTTTAACAGCCGCCTCTTACAAGGGGTCCCCACAGCTCTGGCTCTCCATGGCTGAGCTGGTGGGGGAGCTGCCGGAATCACAAGACTCATGGTGAGGGAGGCAGTGTGCTCCAAAAGGCAATCAGAATTTTGTTAGAAAAAGACAGGTAGGTGCCTGGTAGCCAGTCCCACAAGGAAACTTGTCCTGGACCATACGAAATATAGTTTGCTGTTATGATTTTATTTGACCTAAAAAATTTTGAAAGTTCCTATGTCATTTCCTTGAATAACATTTCTAGGCACTGTATAATATTCCATTCTAGGAAAATACTTCCATTTACCATTCTTTCCTTCTTGAATATTTAGATTGATTGAATTACATGTAATGCTTTGCTGGATAGGTCTATGCCTGAAGCCATTTTCCATATTTAGGACAGAGTTACTGAGATAGTTTACCCAAGTGCTATTACTGAGTCAAAGGAATGGACCTTTAATGTTTTTGAATACTCTCCAGTAGGTGTACAAAATAGTTTTACCAATTTATATCACTTTTATCACTGTAAGAGAGCAAGTATTTCATTGTCCTTTTATTAAGTATAATTAAAAAACTGGTAGGACAGAATTAATATGTCATTTTAATTTGCATTTGTTTGAATTACTAAAAATGTTGAAATGTCTGTTTTTGCAACAAGTGTATTTCTTATAGTGAATTTTCTTACCATTTCCCACTTGTGTGATGTGTATATGTTGCTCTTAATATAGGTATTTATCCTCTTATGATTAATTAATATAACTAAATAGTGGAATAATTATATGACTATAGAAAATTCTAGCACATAATGCAACTTGGTAAATATTGAGGAGAGTGCTACGTATGAAATTCTCCCTAATTCTGTGTAATTTAGGGTAACATTAGCTACATTAGCTGATGTAATAGATAAATACAAATTCACAGTAAGTGAACACAATAAAAGTTTATTTCTTGCTCATGTCAGAGTTCCACATGGGTGTTCTTAGTTGGGCAGCTTTCATGTGGTCATGAAGGGACGAAGGCTCCTTCTGTCCCAAGGCTTTTCTCCCCTCTGGGTCTTTGTCATTTTCATGCAGTTAGAGGGTGGCATTAGAGAATGGGGAACAATATGTGGGAGGTTTTTATGGATTAGTCCTGAAAGTGCTTACATTGAATGTGCTTACATTCCACTGACTAAAACTCAATTCCATGGACATAACTAATTACAAAGGAAAAAAGAAAAAGAATGTTATACATCTAACTAGTCTTTGCCAAAATTTCCATAACCTGAAATAGAGAAATCTTTTCATGAAGGCAGATTCTCCTTACTGTTTTTATTACCTATATATATCTGGGAATAAATTGACCATATTACTTGGATAATTTACAGGATATAAATATGGAATGGAACACCTTAAATATTGTTAAGAGATATGTAGCTTTTTACTAGACCAGAATGGTAGAACAATGATGTCGAATGGTCACTGAACGTCCTCTTGTTTAGACACTGAAGAAAAGAGGGTGGCAGCCATCGGACAAAGCAATTTTGACAGGTGATAAACAAGTCTTGGATGGGCAACATTTATTCAGCGTTTTAGAAAATCAAAGGTATAAGAATCCATATGAGGACTTCGTAATCAGCTCATCCGATCAGTATGACTTATTAGAATGATATTTCTCGTAGGATATGTTAGCTCATTTTCTTATTTCTACCTACACAGGTAATTAAAGTATACAGTGAAGATGAAACCAGCAGGGCTTTAGAGGTACCCAGTGATATAACTGCCCGAGATGTTTGCCAGCTGTTGATCCTGAAGAATCATTACATTGATGACCACAGCTGGACCCTTTTTGAGCATCTGCCTCACATAGGTCTAGGTAAGGATACAGAACTATAGTGCACATCATTGCTTTTCTGTTTGTTATAGTTTCAATCATATGGCAAAGATTTTCTTCAGACGTAGAAAAATAGAAGAGAATTATAAATAGCCCTTTTCTTTACTTTTGGTGTTGGTGTTTGGGAGACCAAGAATGTAACACAAAATGAAAGTAAGGGTACAAATATTGCACTTTTCCCACACTTCTTTGTTTAACTAATGCTCTATGAGAATTTGGGAGCCAAAATATAGAGTCCGAATGGATAGATAAGTTTCATAATAATCTTTGGTAGCTCAGTGTTTGAGAAATTAATACAATAAGTTTTTGAACTAATTTTTGAATTGGTTGTCATGTAGACAAGGAAAGTATCCACACTGGTTCTCTTTATTTTATTTTTATTTTATAAAATATATATACATATATATTTATAAAATATATATTATATATTTATATGTTTTATATATAATATCACATATAAATATATAATTCATATATGATATAATATAAATATAAATATATATAAATCATATATTCATATATGATATTCTATATTATGTAATATAAATATTTATGATATATAATATATATAAAATTTATAAAAAATTTGTAAAATTTTCTTAAAGAATTAAGTAACTCTTCTACATTTTAAAGTCATAACCATAAAGAGTAATCTTTAAAAATACATATATATATATATTTTTTTTTAAATTTATTTATTTGTTTGTTAGAGTGAGAGAGAGAGCACAGGCAGACAGAGGCAGAGGGAGAAGCAGGCTCCCCGTGGAGCAAGGAGCCCAATGTGGGACTCGATCCGAGGACACTGGAATCATGACCTGAGCTGAAGGCAGCGGCTTAACCCACTGAGCCACCCAGGCATCCCTTTTTTTTTTTTTTTTTAATACATATATTTTTAAATTGGAAACACATCTCTGTGTTGTAAAATGTAGAGGTTTTTTTCCTGCAAATTTTTAAAATAAGGTGTAAGTGATTTTCATTCTTCTACTAGAGTAAGACAGAATTTGGCATCAATTTTATTTCACCTTTTCTTATTTTTACAGATGCTAGTGTTAAAAAACATGTTACCATAATAAATAGTGAAAACAAAAGGAGTTTGTTATGGTAATGCCATTTGATCCTTTGAATCCTGTATGAGTTTCCTGTGGCGGCTGTAACAAATGACCACACACTTGGGGGCTGACAAGAGCCAAAACTGATTCTCTAACTGTTCTGGAGGTCAGAAGTCTGAAATCAGTCTCTCTGGGTTGAAATCAAGGTATTATCAGGGACGTGCTTCCTCTGGAGGCTGGAGGAAAGAGTTTGTTCCTTGTCTCTTCCAGCTTCTGGTGGCCGCTGGTGGCTGCTGACCTCCCTTGGCTCTGGCTGCTTCACTTCAGTCTCTACCTCTGTGGTCACCTTGGATTTCCTTCTTCTGTCTGTGTCAGGTCACCCTCTGCCTCTCTTTTATAAAAATGGTACCGGTTAGAGCTTACCTGGATAATCTAGGATCATCTCTTCATTTCAAGATCCCTTAATCATATCTACAAAAATCCTTTTTTTTTTCCCCCCTCTCTTCATATCAAGTAACATTGACAGAAAACCTGAATTCTGAAGTTATGCCAGGCCGGCCAGTGTGATGTGCTGTCTCGCTTTCCTAGGGCAGAAAAAGTTCAACATTTATTTTCTGCATTGCTGTTGGTTACTAATCTGACTTCTATTCATGACCATTCTTCTCCTAAATGTAAAGTGTTAACTCTCAATAGATACGCTCCGTCTTCTAAACTAGTTTTCAATATGCTTGTGAAAATACAGTTCTTAATTAACACAATATGTAATTACAGTATTTTATACCCTTAATTTTTCTTTTGGAGCAACTTTACTTTTTTTTTTTTTTTTTTTTACAGTCACTAAGTTTATCCCTAACAAATAGCTTAAAGTTTAATAATAAAAATCTACTCTGTAAATCAAGCACCAGTTTTCACTGAGACCACAGCAAATTATATTAAGGAATAAAATGCACAGATTCTTTTAATGTGGAGGCTTAAAATGGAACATTGAGAATTAATTTGAGTTACATACTAAATTTAAACTTTTAGGCATCAAATAGAAATATATTTCTCCATTACTCTATTTTCTGGAAATACAGAAATAAAACCAAAGATGTGAGACTATTGTCTCCTGGTTTTATCAGCCATGCATTAGACCAAAGATTATGAGAAAGAAATTGAGTTCCACAACTTTCTTGTGTTCTTTTTCTTTCCCTTTGTTTTCACTCAGATTATATATATTTTTAAGAGAGTTTATTTACTTATTTATTTGAGAGAGAGAGAGAGAGAGAGAGAGCATGAGCCTGTGCACACTTGGTGGGGGAGGAAAGGGAGAAGGGGAGGGACAAGCAGGCTGCACTGAGCGTGAAGCCCAATGTGGCGTTCAGTCCCAGGGCTACTTAACTGACTGAGCTACCCAGGTGCCCCTCAGATGCTATCTTTAAACAGTAGGAAGATTGCTGACGTAATGCTACCCAAATACTAAAGCACATTAGATGATGATAACTAATAAATACCTCTATTCTTTTCATTTATTTTTTATTTAATTTCTGTGTTTTAACATAATCTGTTTTTATTTTTATAGACGACCTTTGTGTGTGTGTGTGTGTGCACCTAAAAATACATCTTGGTTTTTTTTTCTTTCTTTCTTTTTTTTTTTTAAGATTTTTATTTATTTATTTGACAGAGACACAACGAGAGAGAGAACATAAGCAGGGGGAGTGGAAGAGGGAGAAGCAGGCTCCCACTGAGCAGAGAGTCCTATGCGAGGCTCGATCCCAGGACCCTGGGATCATGACCTGAGCCGAAAGCAGCCGCTTAATGACTGAGCCACCCAGGCACCCCATTTTTTTTCTTTTCACTTCACAGATCCCACAAACACTAGGAACTCTCCCTGCCTATTCCTGTTGACTTCCTCACACGGTTTAACAGATATTTATTGACTGTTTTATACCAAGCCTATTTTGTGTGTGGGTCTTGGGGGTAAAGTATGAACATAATAGATAAGAAACACTGCCCTTGCGAGTTTGCATTCTTCTGGGAAGTGGAAAGATAAGAGACACATGACTAAAACTTGTAATCCTTTAGGTGACAATAAGCATGAGTTTCTCCAGCTATCTGAAAGTAGAACACTGTGAAAACTTATGTAAGCTGAAATGGTATAAACCAAAGAAGTATTTACCATTAATTTATATTGGAAAATATTTGAGCCTTCCCAGACGCCAGAAATAACTTCTCTCAGCATCTTCTGGTATCTTAGGACATATCTTAGCAACAGATGCACAAAATAAATCATGATAAAGTGCAGAGGCTCACAGACAAAGTTCAAAGCTCTGGTGGCTTGATGTTGAGATGCTGAACGTGGCTCCCCGGAAGGAGCTTGGTGGGACCACTCTCGTTGTGGCTCCGTGGTGCCCGCGGCCTTTATAAGGGCTCTCTGCAAAGCAAATGCTTAATGGCATTTTCATGTTTCACCTTTGTTGTAAAAGCAAAAATCGTCTTTGGATTTCTGTTGGTTCACAAAAACAGGTACTAATGCAGATCTTTTGTAAAAGCAAAGAATTTGATTGCGTAAGGTGAACTTTCAAAAAGCTGGAGTTGCCTGAACTGGGGAGAAAGGAAGACAGGGCAGAAGGGAAGAACCTGCTGGGGGTGAGAGGGAGATGCCCTTTAACTAGAGGGATCAGGCAAGGTGTCCCTGAAGCATGAAGTTCAGGAGAATCTTGGTGGCAGTGTGCTGGTGTTCAGGGCTCAGCCCATGGCCAGCGCTCCTGGAACAAGCTGGGGAATGATGGAGCGGACTTCAGTAGGGCTGCTGCAGAGCCGCTCGTGTAGGATCCCGTGGGTCACGGAAGGGATTGACTCTTACCCTGAGGCGAGAGAAAAAGTGAACGGAGGTCTTTGAGTCAGAGAGCAATATGATCCTGATTTAGTTCTGAAAATACAGTTCACCCTTGAATAATTCCATGTGGGTTTTTTCTTTTTCTGATAAATTCAGTCCAGTAGTGTAAATTTCTTTTCATTACGATTTTCCTAATAACATTTCTTTTCTCTAGTGTACTTTTCTAAGAATACAGTCTCTAGTACTTAAAATGTCACAGTATGTATCGGTCGGCTGTGTATGTCATCAGTAAGCCTTCCAGCTGACAGTAGTTAAGTTTTGGGGGAGTAAAACGTTTCATCCAGATTTTTGGCGGCAAGGGGAGGTCTGCACCCCTGTGCTGCCCATCATTCAAGAGCCACCTGTATACTGCTTAGAAGGCCAGAATCCAACCTTTTAGAGGCTGAGCGACTTTGTTTTGCTTCTACATCCCACTATGCATGGTTTCCTGGATCAATCCTGGCCTGTCTGTCATTTCTCCTAGTTGCACATGCCCTGTGGGACTAGCTTCACAGGAGAGTCTACACTGGTATGAGGTGTGGTATTTGTGAGACCCTGAAGCCTTACAGATGAGAATGTTGTGACTTGTGTGATAGACGACAGTTAAGGGTTTTCTGCACTTGAGGTCACTTTAATGACCAAGATAAGCTTAGGAAAGTGTCAGAGACATTTTATATTGTTAATAAATGTGCTACCATTGTTGCTTTTGATCCCTTAAAACACGTCACAAACTTACTAAAGTCAGATGGAGAAGCACTTGACTTTCAAAATATGGTAGGTTTATGGAATTGAAAGTCTGTTTTCAGAGTGTCATTTTCTGTGGCAAAGGAAACTTCAGTCTTAGTAGTAGTTTTAACAGGAACGCATATGTGTGATAGCGACTATTAACATGCATCTTATATGTGCAAGGCACGGAGTGAGAGGTTTAACATTAATCTTGATAGACGCGCTCATCACTTAGCCTCATAGCAACCCTGCAAGATGTGTTTTCTAATCTCCCTTTGACATACAGGAACATATACTCAGTGATGAAATTCCTTGCCTAGAGTCAAATATTGCTGAAATGTAGGTCTTTTCAGATTCTGAAATTCAGATTCTGAAATTCAAAGTCTGAATTTTCCACTAAAGTGAGTTTGTTTCTCCTCATGTTCCCAGGATCTCATGGTTGGTTTGTCTCTTTCTTACTCTGTCTTTAGCCCTAATCCATGTTGTGAGAACAAGTTAAAAGTTTGAACCCTCAAAAACATTTTCAGACAACTTTTTTTTTTTTTTTTAAATGAGTAAAACAATAGAAGTTTGTTAAGGAAAGATACAGGAAAAAGCTCTCAAGAGTGAGAGGAATCCTGACTGGGTTGCCAACGAGGGCCTTCAGGGTTGGTCTTCTATAGAAAACTAACCACGGAACTTAAATCCTTTTAACATCAGATAACTTTTTCTTACCAAAGTAGTATTGAAATTACTGGGGTCCAGTTCACTTTATAACAGAACCAGCTGTTTCTTTTGGCTGAGCAAGGGGATCATGTTAGAAGTGACTTATCCTTGGGGTGCCTGGGTGGCTCAGTGGGTTAAGCCTCTGCTTTTGGCTCAGGTCATGATCTCAGGGTCCTGGGATCCAGCCCCGCATCGCATCAGGATCTCTGCTCAGCAGGGATCCTGCTTTCCCCTCTCTCTGTGCCTGCCTCTCTGCCTACTTGTGATCTTTCTCTGTCAAATAAATAAATAAAATCGTAAAAAAAAAAAAAAAAAGAAAAGAAAAGAAATGACTTATACTTGAATTTGTATACAACATAAATGGTATATGATATTTGGAACTCTCAATATAATATCAGTATTTCATCTCTGGAAAACAATGATCAGTAATATGATGCTGGGAATTTTAATAGGCAGAGTACATCATCAAAGGCAACCCCAAACATCCTGATTTTGTTATAAATGTCTGATTTTCCTGATTTGAGATCATGTTATGATAAGGTTCTAGTTGCACACACCTTTAAGGACACTGAATTTAAAATATCTGCCCTTCTCTCATATAATCACGTTTTATAACTGGCATGTTCTAGTTCATGGCCACTGGATGTCACTGTCGTTCCCCAGATGGAGCCCTCCGCATTTATAATCAGTGTGAGGACTGAGGGGGAAGTGGAGTGGGGGCAGAAACTTCAGTTTTAAGTCCTCTGGAACTTAATGGGATCCGTGTTTGTCTTGCTCCCATTTTGATTCCTAATTGAAGCCATGGTATGAAGCAGTGGCAATTAACACAATACCTCAAGCGCATACCTATAGACTCCTCGGGAAGAGGAATTAATTGTATTTTGGTGTCATTGCTGGGGACAGCTGAGAGTTCCATTGTGAATATCATTGTGGAGTGGCTTTAATAAGCAAAATGAATGACTGGAGGCTTTTAATGAAACCATTTTTATGTGTGCAGCTATACCCACGTGATCTCTTTAAGACAGAAGCCACGCACGGCGGTGGCCAGGAAGCGCTTCTTTGCAGCTTTGAAGCTGCTGCACTTCACTTTTTCTGTCCGTCCGCCACCCCCCCACACCCCCCCCACCCCCACCCCCGCCAAGACGCACAAGTCTTTCTCCTGTTATCTGGAGCTGATAGGTAGTTGTGCTTTCAGTGCTGTGTGTAACCTGTCAGCGTCAGAGTTGCCACTGCCCTTATCAACAGCACAAATAATTGTGAAGCCTGTAGGATCTGGGGCCTTAGGCTTCCTTTGCTACTTAAACTGACCTGAGCTTTGAGGAGGCAGGATGTCCTGGTGGCACACTAAGGTGGAGGCAGAAAATAGGAACATGTAAGGAGGGGCTTAGAACTAAAACTGCCTCCTGGTGCCACTCGTTTTTCTTCGAAGTCTCATAGCCTGAGTTCAGGTCTTATCATTTCTCTCCTCAGGGATTATTTTAGCCTTGTAACTGGTCCTCTTGCCTCTGGTCATACCAAGGTTATCCATGGGAATGCAGACCTGATTTTTTATACATTAGGGTCCAAGATTCCTTGGAGGGCTTGAGGTACTTGTGACCTGCCTACCCCTCCTATCGCCAGCCTCGTGTCTCCCCTCTCCTTCCTCTTGCTTTATACATTAAAGACGTGCCTATAGTTGCCCACATATGCTGTAGTGTCTGTGCCTTTGTTTCCTTGCTCATCCCATTAGGATTCTCGGCAAGTTCTTTCTCACTGTCTTTACCTGGCTGTACGTTTTCCAAAGCTTACTTGGAATTTCAGTCAAAAATAATAGCAAGGTATAACGGCTCACCATGTCCTAAAAATATTATGGAAACAAAGTAAGATGAAAACTCTTAACTGTTGAAGCTGACAGCCAGCTAACCCAGTGCCACAGTCTAAGAGGAAAGAGAGAGAAAAGCAACTGGAGGCACCCCACACTCAGCCTTACGAGGGAGAGTCACCCCTTACGTCAGAGAGCAGATAGGGAGACAGATCGGCCTCTTCTATGTTCCAAGCAGCTGTTCCTCACGACAATTAGGATCCTTGCTGGCACCACCATTTCTCATACATCCTTTAGGAAATTGCAAATCCTGAAAATAACAGAAGCACTGGGAGTGAGTGATGAGTTGTGTCCTGGGAGGGGATGTTTCCGCAAGTACATGCTAGACTGGGGTGTGGAAAATAAACAGATTTGGCCAAGAAATAGATACAAGGCTCTTCAAGCAGGAGTATTTATAATATTAATCAGAAAAAAACCCTAATGATATAATAATAGGAGGATGTAATGAATTATAGTACATTCATAGGATATAAGTTAGGTAGCTTTTGATTATGTTTTTGGAGTTCTTCCTTTGAAGACTGATGTGGACAGATCAAGATTATAAAGACGATTGATCGATTGAATGTATATATGTAATCATATATTCAGAGTAAATTTTGTGAAAAATATATACAAATACATACATATAGACCCAGAGAAAAAAATAAGAAGGGAATATACTGAAATGTTAAGTGCTAATTCCCGATTGATAGGTTTAAAGATGGATTGTGATTGTCCACTGTCCATGTTTTTCGAATTTCCAATAATGGAAGCATACTATTTTAGAAATTAGAAAAAAGGAAACAAACACAATTTCAAAAACTTAAGAGATTTTTAAAGATTGAGACATCTTCTTGAAGCTCCAAGTTGCACCAAGTACCCATCTTCTGAGCTGCTGTTAACATTTTCTTTAACTATCTTAATATTGATCATGTTATTAAAAGTAGACAGTAATTCCACAAGAGCTGGAACTCTGTGTATACTTCTTTGTAACCCAGGGTCTAGGACAAATAAATTGTGAACTAAACTCTACTAAACTGTAAGGTACTTATATCAAGCAGTTCAAAGGATGGATAACAATATACATGGAAGGAAGAGACAGGGAAAAGAAGCCAGAGACACGCCATGCTGTGCCCAGATGGAAATTTGCTCTCAGTCTCTCTCTTTTTAATTTTATTTATTTATTTATTTGACAGACAGAGATCACAAGTAGGTAGAGAGGCAGGCAGAGAGAGAGGGGGAAGCAGGATCCCTGCTGAGCAGAGATCCCAGATGCAGGGCTCGATCCCAGGACCCAGGGATCATGACCTGAGCTGAAGGCAGAGGCTTTAACCCACTGAGCCACCCAGGCACCCCTGCTCTCAGTCTTTAAAGGATGCATTAGGTAACTTAGAATTTATGGAAGTGGTTTCTAAACTCTTCAGGTGTTTATCCATCAGCTTGAGGTGATGTGTCTGCAAATACTTTGCCGAAGACTAAGGATTTCTAGGAATACAAGTTGTGATTAGTGAGTGTGAGTTAATAATGAAGATTACTTTAGTTTGTTGAAGAATGATCTGCAAGGCCTTTATATCCATCAAGTTTAAGTGTCAAGATTTTCCTATTAATTGCACTTGGGGAGCTGAATATGGTGCTAGCAATTTTTCCAGGTGAGCTCATTTTCTTAGGTTAAGGAACCTTTCAGAATTGAGTCCTATTTTTATTCTTTGCTTCTCCAGTTTTTGTTTTGCCTGGTCAGAGGCTGTTCATTTTTATCTGAAAATAAGATTGACAAAATGTATGTAGTTTCTGCCTCACCCAGAGAAGTACAAGGACCATTTGTCTCCTGGAGTTTCCTGTAACAAAGGTATACAAAGAATTGTTTTCTGGGTGAATTAGAGGTAAAAGCCACTTTTGTTTCTTCTCTTATCAAGTGATGAGAAGAGTAGGGACTCAGGTTTCTATTTGAGCCCCACGCTGTACTTTCAGTAGATTCAGCGAAGAAATCCAGGCAGAAGGTCACAGGTGAATACTTTCCATTCTGGGAGGATTGAGGGTTTTTAAAAGACTTTGAAGTGAAATCAACAGTTTCAGAAGAAACATCTTTCCTTTCTTCTTCTTCTTCTTCTGTCTGTCTCTCTCTCTCTATTTTTTTTTTTTAAAGAAAAAGCTTCTGGAAATTAAATAGAAAACAGAATTACATGTAGTTATTATTTGATAATATTTCATTGCATTGCTATGACACTTCACCCTGGTCTGTCAGATACAAAGATAAAACTTAAATTGAGATGAAGCTTTTGTCGTGGTTTTAAGAAAGCTTTTCTTTACTCCTTCAGAGAATTTTCCCCCTTTTTCTCCTTTTTGGACACTGTTTTGAAGTGATTTAGGAGGGCTTCTCTCCTCTTTTTCTACCTACATAGAAATGGTGTTCAGTCATGGTCATTCACTTTCCAGTGCCTGACAAATACTGCAGAACATTTTCTAAGTAGACCTGTATCTGTAAAGTTTTGATAGTATATTCCAATATAGTATTTTAGGTGGATTTGTGAAGTTTTAAAATTAAAGTCTTTAAAAGAATCATGATGAATTTATGAGAAGGTTACTTAGGGTCATTTATCACATGGTAATCCAAAAAGTGTCTCAGTTCATTCTGGCCGACAGTTCTTAGCATCATTGTTTTTGAGGTTCGCAGTAGAGAGCTCCCGGTTACAGAATTAATTTTCTCTTTTTGATATTTAAAACATGTATTATAAGTTACTATAGGATCATTCAGTTGGCTAAAGTCCACTTGGTTTTAGAATGACGTTAAAGAGGAAGAGTCACTAGAAAGTTAATTAGAAGCCATCTGACCAGTATTTGTTTTGCCCCCCCCATCCCCCCAACCTCCATTCTCAGGTCTCCATGATGATGTCCCAGGGCGTAGGTTAAGTAAAACAGATCTGGTCTTCAACAACTTTTCATCTCCCTTTACTCTTCTTTTCCTCTCCAAGTTATCTGTCTAGGCATCTTGTATCTTCATGTTGAACTCCTCCATATAAGGGTCTGTGTTTTGTTCGGTATCTACCTTTAGAAAAAGAAATCATGAAGTTTCTTAAGACGTGATGAGCTGATAACCAATCATGCCTTTTAGGATTATTTGGATTATTGTGACATTGATCTTTTAATATAATGAGTCTTGATTGGGGGATGATATATGACAGTGCATCCAAATTGGGATAGGACTGTGAATAGTTACAAAGATTATTAATATAACGTAATTTTGAAAAGCCAGATTCTGTGATCAGTAAGTTTTAACTCCATTGCCAGAGGAGTATATGAGGTGAAAACCTGTAGCCGCATCTGATCCTTTGGAACTTATATGCTTTCTTTTACGTTATCTGAATTTTCAGTAGACTATCCAGAGATCATCTTTGAAGGAATGAAAAATACGTCTTCTGCTTTCTCACATACTCTAGTTAGTCTAGATTTCTTTGAAGAAATTTTTCTCCTTAAGATTAGCAGAATATTTTCCCTATGCTAGTTATGTGTTATTTAGACATTGGGTATTATAGTTCAGTGAAATTTTCTGTGAACATCGTATGTTATCTTTCCTTTGTAGATTGGTATGCTGGGCTTTGTTTGCATGTCGGTTGCTGCTTGGTTGGGGATCACGGATATTGCCCAAAGTGCTTTTCGTTACACATTTGTCATAACTGTTCAAATGCAGTTTGGTTTTTCTGCCCTTTTTATTTTATTTCCTTTTTTGGTACAGTCAAAATTCAAATGACTTATGTTACTTTCATTGAGATTAAGATTGATATCATTTGAAATACTGCCCATTATTTTCATTCCCCTTATACTCAAAATGTGGTGGTTTATTTTCACTTAATTAGCAAATATTTATTGAACACAATTCAAAATGAAAGAATTTGAGGCCGTTGAGACATGAGAACTGTCGGCCAACAAGAGAGGGTTTTAGTGGATATGGAAAGAATGAACAGGATATAAATAGGCTCGGCAGAGGCAGCAGGGGATGTCCCCCCAGCAGGAGCTGTAGGTGGAGGCAGAGACAATCCTCCAGGGGAAGAGCCTCGGCTTGGGATCCGGCATGCGGCTGCCGTTCAAATCCTGAGATGGTTGCTATTCTGAACTTCAGGTTCCTTTTCTGTAGGCTGGAACTATAACTTACTTGCTCAGTAGACAATGTTATTGTTTAACCACAGACCTGGTGGCTTCAAACGACAGAAATGTAGGTTGTAGCAGTTCTGGAGATGAGAAGTCCAAAATTAAGGTCGTTGGGCTGGATTCAAGATGATGACAGGCTCTTTCCCTGGCTTTAGAAGGACGATGTTCCTTGCCCCTTCCAGCTTCCAGGGTTTGCCATCATTCCTTGGCTTATGTCCCTATCATTTGAGTCTGCCTCTATGGTCCCATTGCCTTTTCCTCTTCTGTCTGGGTCACGTCTCTTTCTGTCTCTGTCTTGTAAAGTTCCTTGTAATTGGATTCAGAGCCTACCTGGATAATTCAGGATAATCTCTTCCTCTCAGTATCTTTAAGTTAATGATGTCTGCAAAGACTTTGCCATATAAGGCTACACTTAATAGGTTCCAGGTGTCTTTGGGGGTATTATTCAGCCTACTGAAAATATTATAAGAATTAAAGGGGTGCCTGGGTGGCTCAGTCAGTTAAATGTCTGCCTTCAGCTCAGGTCATGATCTCAGGGTCCTGGAATCGAGCCCTGCATCAGGCTCCCTGCCAAGCAGAGAGTCTGCTTCTCCCTCTCCTGCTGCCCCTCCTCTGCTCGTACGCGCATGCCTGTGCTTGCTCTCTCTCTCTCTCTCTCTGCTCTCTCTCAAATAAAGAAATAAAATCTTTAAAAAATTGTAAGAACCAGATATAGCAGTGAAAAAGGCCTCAGATGGAGGCTCGCAGAGATGTAACTTCTTTTATTTCAATAACTTGAATAATTTTTTGATTCTCAGTCTCCTGTCTTCTTAACAGCAGACAGTTTGATCTTCTATTTGTTTTTTTTTATGGATTGTCCTCAGTCTTATTGGGGTAAATAATAAGTTCAGGTTTTATAAGTGAGTTACATACAGGTTTAAATATTCTTAATTGAAGGTTCAGACCTACTTTCATTTCTGCAAGATGCTGGTGAGGCTTTAAGTCCCAGGACAGGTGTTTGCCTAACCCTTGTCCAGCTCTTCATGCTGTGGAAATTCTTGTTCCTCTCATGTTTATGGACTGTACCATAAAGCCACTTAAATTCCTGCTCTTCTCTTAGCTCTTCCATGTTCCTGATGGGGGAATGTGGTACTGTTGCCATGTTCTTTCTCCATAATGGGATGCTGTGGACTCATCTGCCCTGATCTAGTCCTCAGTTATGGCTTCTCTATCATGCTAGACATAGGGTGTCTATTGGAAGCTAGATGTCTCCTAAGGCTACCCTCTGGTTTGAGCCACATAGCATCATTAAACTTATCTGGGTTTAATCACCATCAGCTTGTCACCTTGAATTCTCATTCTGGAAGGGGACAGGATACAGGATCACTTGGGACCCACACTGTCCACTTTTGTGTAGCTCGGTCTCTATTCCATCCTTTCCTCTCTCAAGCTCTTAACTGCATCTCCTTTCTCAGAAGACAGAAGGTGGGTACCTGTATGAGGCAATCAAGGATTGGCTAGCATAATTCTCCCCAAGCACTTATATTTGTCAAAGATTGATAAGGTCTGTTGTGAAGCTCAAAAGTAAATACAATGCATTTCTGTAATATTTTTTATCTCTCTCTCCATAGTTTATCTTGAGGGAAGAACATAGGATTCTTTACTGGTAAAGAAAGTAATGGGTACAAAGAAACACAGGTTGGTAAAACAAACAAGCAAACATCTTGCTTACTACCTGGTTTGTGTGAGAATTAGACAAAAGTGGGATTAGAGAGATTGTTAGGGATGTGACTTGCCACTCAATATCTCAGTAACCATTGACACTCCCCAAACCACTTCTCTTACAGGTTTTCAAATTCAGTAGCAGCACAACCCTTCCAACAGGTTAGGTGGAAAACTTGGTGTCTCCCCTAACTACCCTCTCTCTTCCCCTTTGTCTCCGATTGGTCAGCAAATCCTGTTGGCTCTACCTTCAGAGTATATCCAGATTCTGCCTGCTTCCTACATTTCCATTGCTACTGCTCTAATTCAAGCCACATCATCTCTCTTCTCATTAATTGCGGTATTCTACCAAATGGTCTTCCTGCTTCCACCCTTATACCTTTTTTTTTTTTTTTTAAGATTTTATTTATTTATTTGAGAAAGAGAGAGAGAGAAGGAGAGATAACATGAACAGGGGGAGGAAGACAAAGGGAGAAGGAGAAACAGACTCCCTGCTGAGCAGGGAGCCCCACTTGGGGCTTGATTCCAGGACCCTGAGATCATGACTCGAGCCAAGGGCAGTTGCTCAACTGACTGAGCCATCCAGGTGCCCCCCACACTTATACCCTTTAAAATCAGTGTTCCTCCACAGCCAGTGCGATCCAGTGAAAATATAAGTCAGTTCATGTTATTTCTCTGTTCAAAATGTTTTCTCATCTGACTCCAGGGAAAAGCCAGAACCTCACTCTGAACTGCAGGCCTTTCTCCAGTCCTCCCGGCTCATCACCGCTGCTTCGCTAGCCTCTTCTAGGACTTGCCCCTTTGCTCACTCAGCTTCAGCCACATTAACCTCCTTCTGGTACTTCAAACATAGACCCTTGCTCTTGCCTCAGAGGCTTTCTTCTTGTTCTTCCTATTAGTGTCTGCTTGGTTCATGCCCCCTTCTCCTTCGGGTTCATTCAAACATTACCTTCCCAACGAGACCTATCCTGGCAAGCTGTTGAAAATGAATTATTTTCCCTTATGGCCTCCTCTCTCCCTGTGTCCTGCTCTATTTTTCTTTGTAGTCTGTATCGCTGCCTATTAAGATTTACATTTTATTTGTAGTCTGTTTCTTCCCATTAGAATGAAAGCTCCATGAGGCAGTGATTTCTGACTGTTTTGTGCACTACAAAATCCCAGGCCCCAAGATGAATGTCTGACATGTGGTAGGCCTTCAGTAAATATTTGTCAAATGGATGAATGAATAGTATAACTGCCAGACTCCGTGGACGTATCCCACAGCAAGTGGGAGTAGACAAGCTTTTTGAGCAAGGGTCACATTGACACACATGTTCTGTGAGGTTTGCTGTGGTATCAGTGTCCAGGTTGGACTGGAAGAAGGAGAAAATAGAAGTTTGGAGATTCGTTAAGAAAAAGCGAAGGTCTAAATTGGGATTGTGACAATGGGAATGAGTGAGGGGTTGTTTAGAGACATTTGGTGGGAAAATCTCTGGTATTTGGAGATAGCAGAAGCGGAACATATAGGAGTGGATATAAAGATGCAATGGAGATAGGATAATTTAGGAAAAAGCAGTTTGAGAGAGAAAAAGGAAGATGACTTTGTTAATCAAGTTTATTTTTTATTTTGTTAAAATGTACGTAACATAAAATTTACCAGTTTTAAGGGTATAATTCATTGGCATTATGTACATTCATACTGTTGTACAACTATTACCACCATCCATCTCCAGAACATCTTTATCTTCTCACAGTGAAACTCTGAGCCCATTAAACAATAATTCCTTGCTCCCCAAGCAATAATTATTGCTCCCCGGCAACCACAATTCAACTTTCCATCTCCACAAGTTTGTCTATTCCAGGTAAATATTCGCCTGTAAATGGAGTCATACAGTATCTGTTCTTACGTCTTCTTACTTTACATATAATAACTTTAAGATCCATCCATGTTGTAGCGTGTGTCAGAATTTCATTCCTTTTTAAGGCTGAATATTCCATTGTACATGTGTCCTATATGTTGTTTGTCCATTCATCTGTTCATGAACATTAGGGTGTTTCTACATGTAGTGAATGATGCTACTATGAACATTGGTGTACAAACATCTGTTCTGATCTCTGCTTTCCTTTCTTTTGGTTATATGCTCAGGATTGGCATTGCTGGAATGTGTTAGTATTTGGGGGGAACCACCATACTGATTTGGGATTTAGACACACTGTGTTTGAGGTGGTGGAAAGTCTCACAGTTGGGACTAGAGCATGAGTAAAAGCAACTGTAGCAAGAGATTTCATCTCAAGGAACTCAACAGATGGGATGGCTGAAGAAGGGAGAGTGAATTAGCTTAAGAAAGTGAAAGGAAAGATTTTAGCCAAGGATTGCATTTTAGGAGGGAGGAGTAGCTATGGGAGCTCATCAATGAGACAGAAAAAGAGTAATTGGAGTTAAGAACAGAACCCAAGTGTTGATGCACATTTAGCTCAAACTCATCCATATGCATCGAGAACTCTTACAAGAACTTCCTTTCAGATGAAGAAACTTCTATTTAAGTATGACATTACTTTCCAGGGTTCGGGTGTTATAGATCACAGATTACTACTGAGTGTTGAATGTTTGAGACACAGATACTTTCCAAAAAGGTCCTAGAAGCACCTAAGAAGCAGAGGGTTTCTGTATGCTTTAGTTGGCTGTTCTTCACTTACTGTTTTGCATTAGTAATTTCACACTTTTCTTTAACCTCTTATTGAAATATGATACACCTTAAGAAAAGTAAATAAGCCATATGTAGACAACTCAGTGAACTTCAGATGTCTCATAAACTTGGATACCCAACACCCAGAACAAAACAGTATCTCCCACACCCAGTGGGAGGTTCCCCTCATGCCCCTGCTCCGTCACCTACTCTCCCCATTATCTTGATTTCTAACACTGTATATTTATTTTACCTGCATTGAACTTTATGTAAGTGTAATCATGTAGTACGTACTCTTTGTGCCTGACTTCTTTCATTTAATACTGTGTTTGTGAAATTCCCCCATACGGTTGTAGTATATGTATTCCACTATTTATTACACTGTTTACACTACTCAGTCATTCTCATGTTGATTGGCATTTCGGTGGTTTCCAGATTAGGGCTATTATGAGTAACACTGCTATGGACATCAAGTTTCTTATTAAAATAGGAATTGTGCATGGTTTGTTCCCCTCTGTAAAGTTGTTTATGCTTATTTCATTTAAGTACCTTTCCTCCCAAGTGCCTTCCCACCCTATCTGAAATATATTTAGGTATATTAATATATACCTATTTATAGGTATTTATATATAAATATATAAGTATATTTAGGTATATATGTTAATGTTTGAACACTAGCTTTGAAATAAAGTGTTACAAGAAATTAGGTGTCTTAAAAATTGGATGTTCTTGCATTAAAATTTTTCCTTTTAAAGCTTTTACTTTAATTTTTCTCAACTACCCAGACTATGTATCTTAAATGCATTTTGAACCTGTCAAAATTTTTCTCTCCTAATGGGGTGAATTGTTCAACCTTGAGGCAAATATTTTAATTTTGACATCACGACGAACTGGAGAAAAAAGAATAGCTCCTGCATTATTAATGCAGATTTATTATCAAACTTAATTATAATTTACATAGCAATAAAAGGAATTGAGAATTAACAAAAGTGCATTGTGATATTTTGTCATTTTTCTCTTCAGGTTACAGTCTGCTTTGGTATAAAAAATCAACATTACTAATTCAAAATTGCTAAAATATTATCAATCTGGCTATTCTAGAATTGAGCTGAAATTTCCTATATTTTAATAAAGATACATACATAATATAATCTGTAAATTTATACAGATACATGTGTCCATATATATTTCTTTCTACCTACATGTTTGTCTCTGCATTTGTCCGTCCATCCGTCCATCCGTCCGTCTGTTGACATACTCACGGAAACATTCCTTACAGAAAGAACAATGGAAGACCATGAGCTGGTGATTGAAGTGCTGTCTAACTGGGGAATGGAAGAAGAGAATAAACTATACTTTAGAAAAAATTATGCCAAATATGAATTCTTTAAAAACCCAATGGTAAGTGAAATCCTTATTAATAGTTATGGGAAATAATGAATTTGTTAAATGTTATTTTATTTTATGTGAAGAAAAGAGTCATCATAAATCAAATGCAATTCCCCATTGGGTAAATTGCAAGTAAAAACTCTGTTCTGTGAACATCACAGTTACGTTTCTTCGTACGCTATCGATTAGTCAACATTATCACAGAAGTTCCGATGAACTGTTTTGGGAGCTATTTCTTCTTTTTCTTTCTAAGAAAACTATTACACATTTAATTTTGGGAATCAATAATTAGATATCCATAAGCAGCTCCAAAGTGTTATAGCTGAACACTTTTCACAGAATTTTGGAAATTTAAGTAAGAAAATTTCTAACCTAAAAACAGATTGATGATTGTTGGGAATGCTATAGCTTAGCTAAAAATTTCAAATTGACATGCATCTTGCTGTTCCAAAATATTTTTTCAGTGCAGTAATGACTGAGCTAAATAGAAATGAGATAAAAGACCAGAGCATTATCTAATAAATACTACTTTTATAATAGTTCCCTTTAAATGAAAAAAAAAAAATGTGTGTCACATTCTAGTGAAGACTAGGGATCTGGAGAAGTCAGAATAGCCTCTGGGCTCATTATTTTAAATTGTTTTTGTCTCTGCAGTTGTAACATATTTTTACACGAAGTTTTGGATAATTGGATTGAAATGATCCTTTATGAAAAATATATGATACACACTATAATAGAATATTTTCAAACCCTGGAAGACCTCTTACATTCCCTTTTATTTGAACTTATTAATAAAAACATAATGGGATGATCTTTGACAAAGAAAAGCATCCTAATAAAAATTAAATAGAATTAGAATTTGAAGGGAAACTATTTTCTTTTTGTGAATCTTTATTAAATGCAAGAATTTAAAAATATAGTTAAAGGCATATGGTTATAGTGCTTGCTTTTGGTTATATTTTATTATTATTACTATTATTTGAACAAGGCTCTACAATCATTTTGTAGACCTAGAGCAGTAGTTATCAGCTGGGGGCGATTTGACAATGTCTGGAGGCATTTTTGCTTGTCATTTCGGGGGTGGAGGGATAGGGGGCTGCTAGTGGGTGGAAATCAGGAATGGTGTAACTAATACTGACCACAGAGTTAGACCAGATGGCAATAGAACAGTTGTAAAACCCTGTCCTTGGAGGAAGTATAGTAGTCTATATTTTCAAAATGTGTCTGATCATAAAAATTACCCGGGGGAGGAGAGAGTACCCAGACCTACTGAATCAGACACTCTAGAAACAAGGCCTGGGAATTTCTATTTTAAACAACTGCCCTGGATGAATTTTATGATTGAACAAGGTTGGAAAGGACCTGACTTACAGCTCCCCGGCCCTCCGACAAGTCCTGGTTCTTCTAGCTCCCTGGCCCCAAGACAAGTCCTGTGACTGTGACCTTAGGCATACCCTTTAATTCTATGAGTCTTGACTTTGTGACATGGAACTGATGGTCCTTTAGTATCTGCTGGAGTGGTCCCAGGACTCAGAGAAGAGATACGGGAGCAGAGACACTGTCATCCTGAAGGCATTGTTTTGAACTTGATGAATGTGGTTCTCTCTTTATCTGCATTATCGGGTGCCTGCTAATCTTTGGGCTGTACTCCCACCTTTTCATTAAGATACCTGAATATAGAGTCATAATTGAATCTTTTCTAGCATGGCTTTTGAGGTAATGTAACCTATATCTTTTCGTCAGTATTTTTTTCCAGAGCATATGGTGTCCTTTGCAACTGAAACCAATGGTGAAATATCCCCCACACAGATTTTGCAGGTAAAATACATTTCCATTAAAGTATGTAAGTAACAGTATAATAAAGGGAAACTTTAAGGTCCATATTTTTACATGCCCAGATTGAAATGTTATACCTCGATGGATAAATTTTTGCTGGAGGTGAACCTGAAAAGAAAAGAAACAATAGCAAAGAAAAGAACAAAACCTGAAAAAAGAAGTCCCTGAATCAGGAAAGGCTCCTAACACCATTATTCTTTCTAGTTTTGGCCAATTGTCAAAGGATTTTCAGTGTTTAAAAAAATGTGTTCAAAAAATGTGTATCATGAAAGGAAACTTGGCAGAATTTTGCTCTGTGATGTGTTTAAAGACTATGTTAGTCTTTAAATCAAAACCCCCAGTAAATTGTAGACATTTTGCTAACAGATATTTAGTATTAACTTTTATAGCAAATGCTCCCAATCCTATTTATCTTAAAATATTTAGCAACTACATGAAAGGAGAAAAGAAGATGTAAAAACATATATTTTGTATACCGACGTGTCATAGCTATGTTGCATTCTTGAGCAGAGTTCTAAAATGTCTTAGCTGAATTAAGAATACTAGTTACTTAATTAAAAATCTCCTTAATTTTGCATCTTTGGGGCTCATTTCTTCCAAACTGGCTGTGCCTTTATGTGATCATTTTTAAAAGGTATTTTCATTTCAATAAAACAATGATTTTCATTATTTTATTTTTCGTAGATCAGTAGATTTCACATCAGAAACTCTGCAGTTGTTAACAGGTTAATGTTCAGTAATGTCTTTATAATGGTTACTGTTTGATCTAAGCCCACGGGCATCGTCAACCCACTCAGTATTCTCTGATCTTTAAAGAAGACAGCTTTTAATATTTCCAGTAGAGATAGTACTTGAAATATATTGGTAGTTAAGTATATCGGTAAATATATTGGGTGTTACAGATCTGTTTTCTATGGGCTTTTTAATAGTTTATATTTCATTTTTGCTCTTCATAATATTTTAGAAATTTGATGAGTCTCAAGAGATTTTCCTAAAAGCTTCTTCTATGCGACCAGGTTTCACAGACACCCCATCAGAATACTAGGCTGAATGGCAGGGGCGTCGACAGCTGTGCCCGAGGGTGAGGGCCCAACTCCCAGGCCCTCTCTGTGCTTCACCACTGGATTGTGACAGGGTGGTGCCTTGGAGCTTTTATTCCAACTCCTTTCCCCAATTCTCCTCTAATATAGTTATATGACTTTAATGTGAAATTACAAAAACAAGAAAAATCATAGCTTTGGAATCAGATAGTCCTGCATGTGCCTCTGACCTTTTCTCTCCACTGAGGCAGTGTTTCCACTTTTTAAAACGTTTCTTCTCTTTCTAGTATGACCTCTTTGACTCCCTTTTTAAAATTTAATTGGTTTGGTTTAATAACTTGGAAAGCACTCAAACTAAAAAACCTACTCGCCTGTTTTGCATGTCAATTAATTAATAACTGTGGCTCATTAAATTAAAAAAATTTTAATAATTTACTTAAAAACATACATATCTGTTCTCAGCATTTCCCTGAGTAGTCTTTTAAAATATGTCACATCGTTTTAGAGAGTAATTTCTCTTACTTTACATTTTTCCATTTTGCATTTGTTTATTCATAGGGATTTCTGTTTTCTTCTTTTAATCAGATGCTAATGCATTTCCATCGTCTTATTAAGGATGCTGAGTACAACCACTCACACAGAGCTATTCGTTTTCATTCTCATTTCCCTGACCAGCACATGCCTACTGTCTGAGTTCATTATTACTTTGTAACAAACTATTCCAAACCTTAATGGCTTAAGTACCCACTCACATTTTGCCAACAATTTTGTGGGTCAGGAATTCGGAGAGGGTTTAGCTGGGTAAGGGTCATCTTTGAGGCACGTTGACTC
This sequence comes from Lontra canadensis, assembly GCF_010015895.1. Classification (NCBI taxonomy): domain Eukaryota; kingdom Metazoa; phylum Chordata; class Mammalia; order Carnivora; family Mustelidae; genus Lontra; species Lontra canadensis. The sequence continues at coordinate 2,705,516 of NW_022631063.1, read as the reverse complement.
CCTGGGGGTTGAGGTTCCCCTTCTTAAGATGGCTTTTCATGATGTGTCTCCTCTACCCCCCGCCCCCCCCACCCCCACCGGGCCTCTCTTCTCTCCACATGGGGTCTCCATCCTTACGGGCTTTACTAGCACATAGGGCTTCTCACAGCAGAGCTGTCTTAGAGTAGTCATATTTCTTATGTGACCACTAGCTTCCAGGAGTTAACTAGTGGAGGCCATCGGGCCAGCTAAGGTCTAGAACTAGAACTAGCTGACTGTCACTTCTGCTGTATTCCATTGGTCAAAGCAGTCATAAAGCCTTGCCCAGATTCAAAGGAGGTAGAGACACAGACTCCAGCCCTGCATGGTTAGGTGGCAAGATCCCTTTGTAAAAGAGCATGTGGGATGGGAGACAGTGTTGCAGTTCTCTTTGGAAAACACAATGTACTCTAGCAACCCACCACTGAACCCCATAGAGGACAGAGAAAAGATTGTTTGCTTTACTTCATCAGGGAGGAGAACACCGCTCAACTTTCTAAACAATTCAATAATTGAAGTCAAGATTGTGGTCTTTTACTTGCAATGTAATGAAGCTGATAGGTTCTCAGGGAAAATCATAGAAAAGGATGAGAAGTATCAGGACTTAACTCTTAGATGAAATCTAGCTTTTCAAATAGACATTCAAAAAACTTATGATTTTAGTGTTTGGCTAAGTCCTGACCACTTAGAATGTATATTTTGTGAACAGATTTTCATTTGGAATTTGCCTCAGGTTATCAAAAGACTGATTTATTTTCTGTTGTATTTATATTGCCATGCCTGTAATGATACCTTTAAGTGATATTGACACTGTTAGAGTTTGCATGTTTATATTTGAAATCTTGGGTTACTAGATGGCTACAGTAACCGATTCAGAAATAGCATGAAGATGTCTAACTTTTCTTGCAGATGTTTCTGAGTTCAAGCACATACCCTGAAATCCATGGCTTCTTACATGCAAAAGAGCAGGGAAAGAAGTCCTGGAAAAAGATTTACTTCCTTCTAAGAAGATCTGGTTTATATTTTTCTACTAAAGGGACATCAAAGGTAATTGAAATGTCCATGTTGTGTTATGAACTATAAGTGAAAGTGGGTTTTCCTTTGTTTTTATTAGTTTATTACTGGATATCAAGAGTTGGTACGTTGATTTTAGATCCCAAACATATGCCATAATCAGTTTAAAAACTGACTATTCAGCTGCCCACTAATTTCAACATATATCCTGTGATGGAATCTAGATGCTTTTATTTTGCGACCACATACTGTGCTCATTTCTCTCTCCTAACTCACCCCCTTCCTCTTTACCCTTGGCTACAGACTATGAGGTCCAGCACAGTCCACGTCTCCTCTTTTCACCCAGGTTGTCCTCCTGATCTTGCCCCCTTTTGAACTTCTGTTTTTGTTGATGCAGTTAGTAACACTCCGCTGAATTGTCATTGTTTTTATTTCCTTTGTGCGTGTGATAGTTTTGTCTCCTTAGCCACATTATAGATTCCTAAAGGGAGTTGTGTGATGACTGGTGGTGGAGGCACGTGTTCGTGTGTGTGCTGGAGTGCGTACAGCTGTGCATGCAGTCGCACAAGCACACTTGTGCAGATGCTCCCACACCACCACTCGCCCACGTCAGCCCCACCATGCTCGGCACCACGTTGTCTCTCTGTCTGTGTGGTCTAGTCAGTGGCAACTACGCCGTGTTTTATAAGTGCTGACGTTTTATGCAATGCATTGATCCTTTTCAAATAAAACTTTAAAAAAATTTTATTTATTTGTGAGAGAGCAAGCAATGCACAAGCAGGGGGAGCAGCAGGCAGAGGGAGAAGCAGGCTCCCTGCTGAGCAGGGAGCCCAATGTAGGACTTGATCTCAGGACCCTGGGATCGTGACCTGAGCTGAAGGCAGATGCTTAACAGACTGAGCCACCCAGGCACCCCAAGTAAAACTGATTTTGAGAGTTTTCATGGGTGGCTATTTTAATTCTGTTTTCATGCATCTATTGTTGTCAAACAACATTGTTAATTCTTTGTGGGTAATCTGTCATTTTTCTCTGGCTGTTTTTCAAATATCATGATAATCATTGGTATTCAGTAATTTCCCTGACTATATTTCTAGGTGCACTCAAATGTATTCTGATCTTACTCGATTCTCAACATATGCATTCCATCTGCAAATTTCTGTTTATATTTATGCTGGAAATGTTCGTCCATTATGTATTGCTCACTATCATTATGTGATCCTTTAAATTTCTGTAGGCTTTTCTGTCTTGGGCAGTCATGGCTCCAGACACCCATTTGCTTGTGGCAGCCTCCCTCCAGCCTCCCTGTCTTTATGTGGCCTTTTCTGTCTCTTATAAGGACATTTGTCATTGAGTGTAGGACCCACATAGATTATCTGAGATGGTCTCATCTTGAGATCCTTCACTTCATTACTTCTGCAAAGAGCCTTTTTCCAAATGAGGTGGTATTCACTGTTTCTTGGGATGGGGCATGGATGTGTCTTTTGGGAGCAGGAATAATCACTCAACTCATTATAGAAAGCCAGTGAAAAATTTTGAGCAAGAGAGTGAGATGATCAAATTGTAGGATTACTGTGGCCATAAGGAGCTTAAAAAATCGGTAGATAGAGTGAGAGAGAAAAAAAAAAAAAAGAACGAGGGGCAGGGATCAAAGGTTGCAGGGAGCTGGGGGACAGAGAGAGAGAGAGAGAGAGAGAGATACTAGCGGCACAGATGCTAAATAGATGGTCATTGAGTAATCCAGAGTAAAGGTGACAGGACCTACGATGAACAGTGGAAGGGGAAGAAAGGGATGGATACAAGATTAAGAAGTAGCTGGCCAGGTTTTGTTGACTGATTGATGCGAAAGGAAAGGAAGCATTTTAGATGTTCTTAGAGAAAGAAATAAAGAAATAGGCGGTGATTTAATAGCGTAAACAGGAAAAGGATGTTTGCTATCACAAGTAGGATAATGATCTTAGTTCTAGATGTATTGTGTTAAGGGTGAAGCATCCAAGTGGAAATGCCCAGAAAACAATTAATGACAGTGACCAGATTTCTGGGTGATAGGGAGGCACAAGGAGTGATAGTTGACTCCTCCAGACTTTCCTCAGCTTTCCCTCATACACAGTTTTCCTTCTTTGCTGTTCACCTGTGTGCACATCACTTGTGTGTCTCCTTGAAGTGTAAGTGCTGGCATAGGGCTCTACTAATTTAGTATCACATTCCCTTACAGAAATGTTTTGTTTTTAAGTATACATCATTGGACTACTAGTATTCAACCAGTTTTTCTTGAACATCTAAACTAGTTTTCAAATTTTTCTATCAGGAATAATGTTAGGATAAATAATTACCTATTTCTGTAATTAAGGTTCTAGAGTTTCCCTAGTCTAAATTTTAATGAGGTTGTTCATTTCCCTGTTTCCTAAGTATGAAATTACATATGAAGGTGTTTTTTAAACAAATACATGCGTATCTTTATACTTTTAACATCAGAGAAATCTGATTCTAAATCAGTAATCATGTTGATTGCACTCTTTCCAGTAAAACTTCACTGGAAGATATGATAATGTTTCTTTAATTCCTAAATTCTTATTTCTTCAACTGGTTTCTCATTAAAATCAACTGCCCATTATATTTTTACTTTAGCCTTCACCGCCTTTCCCTGCCCACCCATTATACAAAAGACAGCTCCTTATTCCGTCTACTGGATCCGTGCTTTTATCCTTGCATTGGTCTTCTCCCTGGCCAGGCAGAATTATAGGCATCAAACCTCTAGTCTCAGTCCGTATCTTAGCTCTTTTCAACTTGGTGTCTGACTTTGCTGTACTTTCAGTACATAATATTCTTCTCTCTAGCCCATGTCTAATGAGGTCATGTTCCACAATCTATACATAAAAATGATTTTAAGTTTCCCCTCAAAAAAAAAAAAAATACAAGGTATTAGGTAACCTCAAGGATTATGACCTTGACATAAATTATGCATGTTATCTAATGTTTAATATGACATTTCTGCCTGGGAAAGAGACCATTTCCTGTCCTTTTTCTGTGAGAAGGTCTTGATTTATTATACTTTCTGAAGATGTGGGCTGCATGGGAGTTAGTTAACCACTGCTACAAGCCTTGGAGATGTGGCTGTGACTTTTATTTACAGAGAAACGTCTAAGTACCACACCTCTCTCCCAATTCTCTCCATATATACACATGTGCATGCGTGGACTTTACTCACCATGCCAGCTCAGGCTTCTGATCGTACAGTATCTTAAGCCTTGATATATCTGCACTAATGGAGCAAAAATCAGTCAAAACATGAACCCCATCCTGCCTCTATAGCCTTCTAGATTTTCTCAAGCTGCCTTTCTCTTACATCCAGAAGACTCCGTTTCACAGACTTCTACAGTATCAGTGGACAGGGCTGGTTTTATCTTTTCTTCATAGGAATCAGACATTTTTACTAGCAAATCAGTTTCTATCAAAAAATAGTTTTAAAGGCCATGACAGTAAGAGTACCTTTCTCCTTCCTCTTCCCTTGTTCCAAGGGCCCTAGGCTGGATCTCTTTTAACAGTTTTCTTTTCTGCCTTATTCTCCTATGGAGATGGGAACTGTAGCCATTCATTAGATCAAAATGCCTAAGAACAGTGACACACAGAGGACAGTGACATACACAGAAACTGTCGCTCTGCTAGTCATCTGGGATGGAATAGCCTGCTGGTAAATGACTGAAATTTTTTTGGAAATGGATTTGAATGGATTGGTCCAATTGCTAAATGTTCTGGGTTTTCTGTCTTTTCAGTTTTGTTTTTTTTTAGAGCACTACTTCTTAGTTTTCAGTGCCTATAAATCACCCAGGATCTTGTTAAAATGCAGATTTTGATTCGGTAGGTCTATGGTGGGGGCCACAGAGTTTTGCATTTCTAATAAGCTCCCAGGTGATGCCTATGGTCCTGGTCTGGGACCACACTACTAGTAGCAAGGTTTTAAAGAACAAATGCATTTTTGGTCAGTTTTGATCATACATCCAACCCCAGAATTAAGTACTTCTCCAAGTTATTAACCTGTCACAGCATAATATGACCCAGTGATTTCCCTTGACCAGCTTTAAATCTCATGGATTTCCCAGAGAAGAAATAGCTGTACATGATTCCACTTTACCTTGAAAATCAGAAACATTCAACTGCCAGGTAATTTCCCAGAACTCATCTGTACCAGCCACCTTCTTTCGTACAGAAGGTAGTTATGCCCACTGCCTCGTTGCTTGCCGTGGGGTGCTAGGTAGTACCCAGATGGGAGGGGGATCTTTTCTAAATGAAGCAGGAATCTTTGTCTCTTTTTCCTTTTTTTTCTCTAACTGCTGTGGAGGCTCAAACCACCCTTCTTGCCTTTGTCAAACTACCACTATTTGAAACCTGGACAAGGAAAACATTTTTAAAAGCCATTCTTTGCTGCTTTCTCTCTCTGAGATTCCTGAAATGGTGGTTAAAGAGAACAATTTTAGATGAAGATTTTTGCATATATTGGCCATTAAATGATAAACAAATCACCGCTTCTCAAATAATATTGTATCAAGTTCCTGGTTCTTGAAGGATACAGTAACTTCATTTTTCTTCCCTTTGTATTTCTGTGCCATTATTTAGAATAATTGTTTTGCCAAGGTATAAATTATGTAATATAATAGAAATGCAAAAGAGAGCTTGCAAAAGTATGGATTCATTTCAACTCTCACATTTGTATCTTTTTAAAGGAACCACGGCATTTGCAGTTTTTCAGCGAATTTGGCAATAGTGATATTTATGTGTCCCTGGCAGGCAAAAAAAAACACGGAGCACCGACTAACTATGGATTCTGCTTTAAGGTACAGGCTTAATATTTTGATAGATGAATAAAGCAAGCCTCAGCCTTTTAGGTAAGCTTGGGTTTCTTTTAATTTCTTTTGAAAAATAGACAGCTTTCTCTTATATATAGGAGAATTTTAGTGGCTTTTATTTCAACAGGTGTTACCTTCAAGATATGCATTAACGATAAACAATGTGCTGTGGCCTTCTAGCCTAACAAAGCGGGAGGGCCCCGAGACCTGAAAATGCTCTGTGCAGAAGAAGAGCAGAGTAGGACGTGCTGGGTGACTGCGATTAGATTGCTTAAGGTAATCTCACTGCAGGCGTGAATTTCTATTAATGCTGTGAGTGCCATCAAAGTTTGAAAATATCTGTATTTCAAAATGTGAAGACTCACTATAAGTCTGTGTACCCAAATGTTTGTATTTTTTTTTTATCTAAAAGATAAACATTAGTAGAGTGGAATAGCCTAATGCATTTATCTTGTGCGTGTGGAGTAAGTATTCCATTTTTAGAAATGCTCTGAATTTTATTTTTTTCGAGGGTATTACATATACAGCTAGTATAACTGATGGGAGAGGAGAAGTGAGTTGGGGGAAATCGGAGGGGGAGACAAACCATGAGAGACTGTGGACTCTGAGAAACAAACTGAGGGTTTTGGAGGGGAGGAGGTGGGAGGTTGGGTGAGCCTGGTGGTGGTTATTAAGGAGGGCATGTATTGCATGGAGCACTGGGTGTGCTGCATAAACAATGAATTTTGGAACACTGAAAAAAAATTAAATTAAATCTTAGAAAAACCTTCTATAAATGACTCAGTCTGTATTTTTAAAATATTGTTATCAATCCACCATGACGTGTATTTTAAAACATGCCCACCTAGGTATGTCTAGTGCAATTGTTTTACACTTCATTTAAGTGTTGTATAAGTTGCTTTCCAGTTTACTTCAAATTATAATGTAAATTTTAGTATAATATACTATTAAAATATCAATCTTTGTGTTAAGTAGAAATTACAACTTAAATACGTATAGTTTACTGGGAAGCATTTTGAGAGGAATAGAAGACATAGAATGATTTCTTCCAGAATGTACAGAAAACACATATTTAATTTCAAAGCTCCTATGCTAATAAATTTAACACAACTTCATAATTTTAAAAATTAATCAACCATTTCCTTTTGAAGAAGGGCAGAATAATCAGAATCAGAATTATTAGTCCTCATACCAGGTTGGGAAGATAGTTTTATTTATTTTTTTCTTTTAATTTATTTAATTGAGGTGAAATTCACATATCATAAAATTAACTGAATTAACTATTTTAATCAACTGGGCTAATACGATGAACATATTAAACTGTGTTCGTTTTAACTATGTGAACAATACGGTGCCATTTAGTTCATTCAGAATGTTGTGCATCGCCCCCATCTCTCTAGCTTTTAGCTTCAAAACATTTTTATCACCTCAAATGGAAACTCCCAGCTCCTGGCAGTCAACCATATCTGTGTCTATCTCTATAGGATTTCCTTATTTTGACATTTCATAGAAATGGAATCATACAATATCTGACCTTCTGTGTCTTGCTTCTTTTATTTAGCATATTGTTTTGTGGTTCATCTACCTTATAGTGTATATTAGTACTTGGTTCCTTTTTTATGGCTGAATAATATTTGTGTGTGTGTGTGTGTGTGTGTTAGATAGACAATTTGTTTATTCATTTATCCATTAATGGACATTTGGGTTGTTGACATCTTTTGACTATTTTGAGAGGTACTTCTATGAACATATGTGTTCATGTATTTATTTGGATACCTGTTTTCAATTTGGGGGGTATATACCTAGGAGTAGAATTCCTGGTCATATGTAAATTGTGTTTAACCTTTTGAAGAATTGCCAAAATTTTTCCACATAACTAAACTGTTTAATGTTCCCACCTGCAATATGTGAGAATTCCAATTTCTCCATATCCTCACTAATGCTTGTTATTTTCCTTTTTTAAAAAATAATTTCCTAGTGCATGTGAAGTGGTATTGGCAGGAAATTTTTTAAATGGCTTAAAGGAAGCTTTTGGATTAACTCTGAAATTTGCTTCCTTTTGCTGTTATGGCAGATAGTCACTATTGTTACCTTTTTACAAGAGGTTTGTTTTTCAAATAGTCTACTGTTAAATGACTGTCATGATTTTGGTTTCAACAAAGCTTAGAAGTCTTGATTCTTTGAAACCCTCATGGTAAGTAATTGCTTCTATGTTGCCCTCATTGTCATAAAATGTAAAAAAATAAAAAGAAAAAAAGGAAAGAACTTTATAGAGTGTTGGGAACCAACCGGTTAAGGAAGTAATAGCTAGTTAACTCAGGATGAGCACTGGACTCACTTGAGGCATGTTCTGAAGTTCTGTGCGTCCGGCCCCATCGTTGGGGATCCTGATTTAGTGAGTGAACTCCAGATTAAGAACCAGTGACCTCATCCAGTCCTCTCTTTTTACAGATGAAGAGGCTGTCACTCCTTGGAATGCTTTAACCTATCACAGTTATAGTAGAGACAATACCTTGAGGTCTCTGGTTCTCTCTTTCCTTCCATCAGAACTCTGGAAATCAGGCGAGGCTGGTAAAGGAGATGCTTTCCAACCTGGTTAGTCAAGGCTTCCTCCCTTCTAGTTTGATCTCAAGTTCAGACACCCAACTCTGAAATAGGTGGTGAGCACGCTTCCTTTAGTGCCACTGATTTTACGAGGATACACCATTACTTTTTGTATAAGTAGAAAGAAAAGAATTATGTCAATAAAACTATGATATGATGCTTTTGTATCCCTTATGGTTTTTATTTTTATCTAGTTATTTTAGATTTATTTAAGCCTGTAGATGTAGATTTTCATCATTTATCAGTTTTGTGTACACACACACACACACACACACACGAGATAAATTATGTGAGGCATCTCTAAAACTTCATATTCTAAGACTGGCTTTCCAAAATCATTTTTATCTCAGAGCCATGGATACCCATATTTCATACAGACTATCTTACTCTATGCTGTCAAGAGCTTCAAGGAGGCAGAACTTCTCAGACAGGTGCTCTGCCATGGTCTCTGGAGTTGTCTTTCTAGCCAGTGGCCTCCCTTCTGCAAAGTTTGATGGGAATGATTTTTTGATCTCACTAAACATTTCAGGCAGTGACAAGTCACTTGGTCAACAGTGAATATAAGATGCTATAATTAAGGCAAATTTCTGAATGTTAAAATTTGAAAAGAAGCACGTGTCCAGGAATTGATGAAATATACTAAAAGCGTTCTTTTTTTTCTTTTTCTTTTGATCCTTCCATATCCAGAATGTTTCCTGGAAGATTGTCCCCTTCTCACTTTTTTTTTTTCCATTTGATCTTTTTGAAGCCTCTTCCAAGGCACAAATGTCCACTTCAAAGATGCTCTGTTTTATTTCTATGGCTTCTGCAACAAATTATACCACTTTAGTGACCTAAGACAATGCAAATTTATTATCCTACACTGTTGTCTTTCAGGAAGTCTGAAATGGGTCTTATTGCCGTAAATGCAAGGTGTCCAAGGACCCCGTTCTCTTCTAGAGACTCTGGGGAAAGAATCCATTTTCTCATTCCCTTTCCAGACTTTAGAGGCTGCCCAGATTCCTTGGCTCATGGTCTCTTTCTCTACCCTCAAAACCAGCACTGAGGAGCTGAGACCTTTTCATGCTGTGACTTGGTTCTCTTCTCTGCCTCCCCCTTCCACTTATTAAGGGCCCTTGTGATTATATTGGATCTATACATAGTCACAGGCTTCAGGAATTAGGATGTGGACATCTCTGGGGTCCATTATTCTGCCTACCCTGTCCATATTCCCTGTGTTGTTTTTTTCCCCCTTTTTAAATTGTGGTAAAGCTTTTCCAGATGAGGCATAGAGGGGGAGAACATTTACCCTGAAGGCAATGATAAACCACCGAACAGTTTCAAATGGGAAAGTGATATGACCTGCTTTACCCTTTAAAATACCTAGATACGGGAAGCCAGGGCTTGCCAGCATGACGTATTTGAAGGACTCTAATAGGGGAGGCAGGTGGTTCCCCTGCAGCTTGTCGTCAGCCGGGCACTGGCTTCATCCCCCTGGCTAGTGCACCTGAACTCAGGTGGTGTTAGACGCATCTTTTGATTTCCGACTCTGGATGTCTGTTGTATTTCCAGCTTATCACTGAGCTTAGTGGGAGATGCAGGGACAGAGGAGGCTGTTAGGTTGATAAGACTGAAAGGGCGTCAGATTTTCTTCACACGCTTCTTACTAGATCCTGCCTCTTCAAGAATTTGGCGTCTTGTTTAATTTTTATTTCCTTTTTTTTTTTTTTTTTCCATACACGTGTGAACTGTTCATGTAGTAGCAGAGGAAGAGTCTCCGGTTCTCTTTGGAGGCATTCCAGTTATATAGAGATACATAGAAAATCTGAGAATTGTTTATGTACAGTGCCCTGGTTCCCTGTTGTCGTCTCCCCATCCCTTCAACTAGAACTCTGCTAGCTTCTTATATAGTTTGGTCCCTTACCTGCCCCTCTGTAGGACGGGGACATGTTAAGGTGACTCATGTCCTACCCGTCCGCCAGAATTAAGTACTTACTAACAACCATCAACAGCACAGAAGCAGCTACCCAACACTGTAGGTACCAGGCACAATAGACCTTTGAAGGAAACAGTCTTGATAGCAGGTAGCTGGCTTTCCACTGCAGATAAATACAAGGCGACCAAATGGCATGCATGCACCTTGTGAAAGTATTGGTTAGAGATTAGTGTGTATTCTCCAAAATGAATTCGACTGGGAATTAAACTCCTCTGTCTTCTTTTTATGGTTGTGGTAGGTTTAGAGTTGTTTTAAAGTAAATTTCATTAGGTCCCATTAATGTCAATCAAACTGTAAATTAAAAAAATAACTTTTATAACTTGGGAAATAATTGGATAAAGAAGTCAACATAAAGAATTTTAAATGAATGTGGGTTTGTATTCGTGTTAAAAGCCAAATCTTGGAAAAAGAGACTCTCCATGCCGCCCTCTGATTTTTCTACCTAATTACCAGATAGATCCAGTTTGCTGGAATTGCTTTTAAGGAAATAGTCTTCAGTAAAGAAACAGCTCTGCTGGAATGTTTAAATGGAATTCATCCTATGGGTGAGATCAGATTCTGTGGTGTCTCCCCAGTCTCTTTTATGTAGGACCTACTTCTAATTTCATTGTGACTCTGTGAAATAGAATTGTTGAGGATAGCCAGAAAAAAGAAAAGAAATGAAAGGCCTCTCTGTCCCATTGTGGTTTTGCTTCTTTCTTTTCTTTTCTTTCCTTCCTTTCTTTCTTTCTTTCTTTCTTTCTTTCTTTCTTTCTTTCTTTCTTTCTTTCTTTCTTTCTTTCTTTCTTCTTTCTCTCTCTTTCTTTCTTTCTTTCTTGCTTTCTTTCAATAAAGTGGATCAAATCTAAGGGGAGTACCTTATAGCTTCAGACGGTGAGCCCTCCAAAATAAGTTCGGACATGGCAGTTAGCATTCTTAGTTTTCTCAAACCCAGTAATCCACTCACAGTCCAGACCGACTTTCCAATCATAGCCTGGCAGCTGAGTCTTGCGATGCTACTTCCTGAAAATAAAGATGCTGTATTTTTTTCCCTACTGCAGTTTACATTGTATTTTGTGACCCTTTGTGTGAGGTCCTTACCATTTTGGTTCCCTGACTTTAAAGCTAAAAATTAAACAATGCAGTAAGAGTATTGTTCGTAGAGTATGCTGCAGTGTCAAGAATCTTTACCATAGGGCCAAGTTGATGGATTTGCTGAAGAGACACTATAATTCGTCAATCAGTCATTGAAGAGTTACAGTGAATTTTACCCTGTTTTGCTTAAGATGCCTGTAAGGTTTCCAGAGTCTTTGTTCCATAAAGTCTGACATCCTTCCCAAGTAAGCTCTCTTTTTATTAGGTGATATACCATTCCAAGTGGTTTTGGTGCTAAGAATAATGAGTAGGAATGTCAGTTACAGATCTTCATACTGGTGAGCTAGACCTTAAGTGTGGGTTCAAGTAAAAAACATCTTCCTTCCTTCCTTCCTTCCTTCCTTCCTTCCTTCCTTTCTTTCTTTCTTTCTTTCTCTCTCTCTCTCTCTTTCTTTCTTTCTTTCTTCTTTCTTTCTTTCTCTCTTTCTTTCTTTCTTCCTTTCTTTCTTTCTTTCTTTATTTCTCTTTCTTTCTTTCTTTCTCTTTCTTTCTTCCTTTCTTTCTTTCTTTCTTTATTTCTCTTTCTTTCTTTCTCTTTCTTTCTTTCTTTCTTTCTCTTTCTTTCTTTCTCTTTCTTTCTTTTTTTCTTTCTTTCTTTCTCTTTCTTTCTTTCTTTCTCTTTCTTTCTTTCTTTCTTTCTTTCTTTCTTTCTTTCTTTTTTCCTTTCTTTCTTTCTTCTTTCTTTATTTCTCCCTCCCTCCTTCCTTTCCTTTGATTATTCATTTATTTAAGATATTTATTTATTTATTTACCAGAGAGAGAGAGAGAAAGAACACAGGCAGGGAGAGTGGCAGCCAGAGGGAGAAGCAGATTCTCCTCTGAGCAGGGAGCCCAACACGGGGCTCATTCCCAGGACCCTGGAATCATGACCTGAGCCAAAGGCAGCTCTTTAATTGACTGAGTCACCCAGGCGTCCAAAAAAAACACTGTCTTTTTTTAAATGTATCATTATAGGGCAGTAAAAGCTTACCTTTCTATGATTGCCTTACTAATTTGATTTAAGAAAAGCTTATAATTTTTATTTTTTATGTTATGATATATAACTAAAGTATTGATTTTTCCCCCAAATTACCTGTGTAGTAAAAGTGGTGGGAATGTGTTTTTATTTATTTGTTCTGCAGTATGGCATGCAGCTGTACCAGAATTACATGCATCCATATCAAGGTAGAAGTGGCTGCAGTTCTCAGAGTATATCACCCATGGTAAGGACCATATTTATTAACCTATGTATTTTATATTTACATTATATCAATTTGCAATAATATTGCATTATAAACATACAGTACAGTACATCTATGTTCTTTCCTTCAAAGTAACTCTTGGGCACCATCCTAACATAATGTTACTGAATTATTTATTCTTGGATTTCACATGATTGCAGCCTGTGTGATATTACATTAGAATAGATAATGTTATATGTAAAAGAAAATTTGTAAATATTTGAAAAAGTTATGTGAGTCATTCTGTGTCATTACAACATTTGAAGATTTCATTTTAATACAATTTCTAGAATATTTTCCTTGGGATTGTGGATGTTTCCTTAGCCACTGATTTTTGCTGTGGGTTTATTTGTTTAATATTGATTTTGGAATTGTAATAGCCTAATATAAAGATGCCAGTGGCTTGGAATTTTAAGAGCTGCACTAAACACAGGTAAGCTCTTGCATTTTGGGCTTCTAACAATAAAATTTTTTAAGGTCTAAGTCCTTGAAAAGCAAACTGCTCTTCAGGAAACCCAAAAACTGTAAGCCAGAATAGAGCTTGTGTATTACATTAAGTCTAACACCACTTCTCAGATTTATACTACCTGCAACTTGAATATTTATTTGCAGACACACACAGAATATCTTTTCCCTTCTTTAGAATCTAATTTTAATTTATTGTGCATTAACACAAGAGATTTGTTTCTGAACTTTAAAGCTTATTTTTGGCCATTTTTGTCCTTGCTTCTTAATATTGAGTATATTAGGAATGTGGGTATATGCATCAGTGTTAGAAGTCAGCTAACACGCTGCATTTCCACTTAGGTTAAAAATATGCCCCTCATGGCTGTGACCAAGGAAGGTGCATTTCCCCACATGTAATGTGGCAGATGAAATGCTCAGTTCTAGGAATGAGGCATGAAATAATGTTGATTACAAAGTTTGATAGACTAATAGGGGAAAAAAGACCTCCAGTTCTGTAGTTATGTTGCTTTATGTTATGGAAGAGTAACTTCTCATCTTTGTATCATATTACTTTTAAGCCCTAAAATAAGAAACTAAAGACTGGAATGAATTTTTATAAAAGCAGTGGCCTTAGGTGAGTATTTGTATAATTTGTCAGCTACCTTTATCTTTCAATCCCCATGTATATAAAGAATAATGGATTTTATCTTAATCCTTTTCTAAATCCTTCTAAATGTCTTTTAGAGTCTAAAGGTATTAGGATGAACATGTTAATAACAGCCGTACATTTGGAGGCTGTTGCCTAGTGTCCTCTTAATCAAAGGAGAAAATTGTCATCAACAAAGTACTGCCTTGTCTCATCACTGTCATTAGCACATAAGCATGGTATTATTCTTGCCACTTTCCCCAGAAAGTGGTCCTACTGTTGATCACTGTATACATGGCAGTTTGGTTAGTGTGACTTTGCCTATTCAACACCAGATATAGAGAAAGACACATCTTGAGTGAATCTAGTTGGCAATAGGGATTCTGTAGGGGCCTGTGGAGGAGGACCTGGCTGTCCTGTATGGCAGTTGTCAAGATCAAACAGAATAGCACTTGAGAATTATATCTCCACTCTTCTTAACTTACGTGAAGGAAACTGAGATGTTTTGGGAGGTTTTTATGTGTACTTTGATGTCTATACAGAATCCCACCTTTCTAGCTTATCACAGAAGAATCAGTGACCTGTATAATGGGTGCCAGTGCTCCTAACCTGCGACTGCTGGTTTTCTTCCAGACACTGTCTTCAGTGAGAATCATAGAAAACTGAGGATACTTCAGTTATATATTTTAAAAGGAACAATATTCTTAACTTCTCCAGGGATACATTTTGAGAAGGGAAATAAGAAAAAACAAAACAAAAAAAGTCTTATACTATAATGCAACATCCTAGCTATGTACAGCACATCATGGCCACCCCATCTGCTTTTGAAATGAAAATCATCAGATATTTCAGGAAGCCAAATATTTGGCCCTTTTCAGCACAAAGGAGCATCTGTTAACGGGGTGCTGACTGGACAGCCGGGATGGGAAAAACTGGTCTACTCTAGGCCTTATATTCCTCATTCTTGACCCTGAGCTAGATGTTGAAAACTGCATTCCCTGTACCTCCCCCTCTGTGGTCCATAAAAGACACTGGAAAGAGTCTATATCTGTCACTGCTTTTACCATAAGCTGCCTGTACGACCCTGGTTTAGTCACTGGTAGCCTGCAGTGTAAAGTAAGGGGAACAGGTGCTTAAGTTTGGGAATTGATTACATCTCTGATGTCCTCTGGCTGTGTCTGAAACAGAGAGAATGGTGTCAGGAACTTCTGTGCCCTCTTGCTGAGGACTATGCTGAAGGTTTATCTCCATCTTTCAAACGGGGTGACAGAGTGTATGACTACTAGTTGCCACCTACCTAGACTGCCTGAAAAACATTTCATGTCCAAAGCACACTAGGAGTGACTGGATCTGATCTCAGAGTGTGGCTTGGATAATCCAGGGTTTACCCAGGTCTTTTCTTTCTTGAAAAAAGAGGGATGTCTTTAAAATCATGGACCCTTTTCCATGGCTTGCCCTGTTTATTCCACCAGAAGAAAGAGCTAGAAAAAGGGACCGATATTTGAGAAATACACTGATTCTGAATATTATCAACATTGCTTTCTTATGTGAAAGAAATTGAGCTGAAAATGACCTTTTGAGTTCAAGTCAGATTCTGCTTCACTTCTATTTCTTTGTCCACCAAAGGTAAACTATTAATTTTTCATCCACCACCTGCTATTCAGTAGGAAACATTTGCTATATTCCTGTGTGTTCCCTAGTGTAGTTAATGTAGCAAATGAAAATATTTATTTGTGTTGTAGACTCCCTCTAATGTCAAGTAATTATGGAACATGGGACCTTGTTTTATATTCTATCCTGTTGTATTGTAGGCAAACAAAAGCAAAAACAACTGGTTATGTTTATTTTTCTTTCCTAACAGTGTTTGTATGTTATCAGGACCTTGTGATTATGGCTCCCATCTTGGCATGTGAAATAGAGATATTCTAAGGATAAAGCTATCATTATGATTGAAATTAGTTACTCTGTGGTTTGGGCAGGTGAAGGCTTTTCATTAATGTCAGCAAAACAGAAGGGTATCCGACTGGTCTACAGCCCCACACAGAAGATCACGGGTGGGGTGTGAGAAAGAAGGGCGAGCTAAGGTGTGACAGCAGATAGAGATTGCAGAGACAGCATCTGTTTGCAAAGAGCAGCTGTTGGTTACAAAGGCTCCTGTAACAAATGAAAGATTGCATGCCAGATCTCTAGAAATACAGATGAACTATAATAAGATTGTGGGCCACTACAGCAGGGTTTAGAGAGGAGCTAGCAAATGCTAACGATGTAGGATGTATGATGCAGTGATAAGTGAGCCCCTCATTTTTTTTTTTTTTTTGGCATGGACAGGGTGTTCTTTCAAGCATACATTTAACTACAGTCCCTTAGACCAAGCTAGGAAGGGCTGAATCCATGTAGAGAGATATAAAATGGTCTTGAGCAGTGAGTCTCCATAGGCACACTGCTCTCCCTTTACCAACAGAACTCCCATTCTTTGTTTCACTCCTCTAGTCACAAGTGGGGAGTAAGTGGTAAACATTGTCCGTGCTGTTTCTGAATATTTTTTTCCTCCTTTGGGAGAATGTTTCTTCTTACAAACTGAGGCTCTTGACTGGAGATGTGATAACTGTCTTTTTTTTTTTTTTAAGATGCATGACTGGGAGTGGCACTTTTTTTTAAAAAGGTGGTTGCAAAGTAGAGCCCTAAACAAAGAGTAAAAATGAAGTCCAGGTTTGGATATATTCACCTTCAGAGAATATGAAAACAAAAAGTAATGCCAAAGGAAGACTATTATTTGTTTAAATTATGTTTGTTTGGAGATGTCTTCCTTTTATATCAGTTCTTTTTTTTTGTCAGTCAGATTTATCTTTGCAGCTCTCAGTTTTCCATGGGCATCCTCACCGGATGAAAAAAATATTCACGTAGTAAATCATAAAAATTTTAATGTCATGGAATTAGCGGAGTCATTATTTCACTAAATTGTCTTATCTTCCTTTGAAGATTTATTTATTTGAGAGAAAGGGAGAGAGAGATGCACGCATGGGCGCGTGTGCATGAGCTGGGGGAGGGGGAGAGAATCCTCAGGCAGACTCCCCACTGAGCGTGGAGTTCATCATGGGCCTCGATGCCAAGACCCTGAGATCATGACCTGAGCTGAAATCAAGTCATTTCTCAACGAACTGAGCCACCCAGGCATCACTAAATTGTATTTTCTAAGTAAGATGAACATTGGTGTGATGCAGTTTTAAAATATGTAGTATAGTTTGTTCCATTATAAAATAGGAGTACTATTTCTTTCTCAGAAGTGATGTAAGTCAACCTAAGTTATAGCTTTTGTCTATTCTGAATTTATAAAGCAGCTGCTTTTTCGGTAGAGAGGGTTGACATTTAAATGATAAAGGATGAATCTCAAATCATAATAGAGATTTGTTCAGAAGTGGTGGGTCTTTTAGCCACAGAAAGAGTTGCTCCTTTCTAAATTGGTATTTTCCTATTTTACCAGAGAGTATGAAGAGATAGGGTTCTTTTAAGAGAAAGACAAGCTAACTCTGAAAGCCTTTAATCTCTTTTCTCAACCACTTAATTCAGTGACCTTAACAAATAACTATGTAACTTATTTAACCAAAATATTTCATAGCACTATTTTTATCTTAAATATTCACTTTTGACTTTTTAAATTTCCTGCCAGCCACCTTTACAATCACATCTTAGAGGGGAAATATATTGTCAGCAAAACACTGAGAGATAACATTCAAAGATATTTTCATAGTAAAAAAACGTGTGTTTTGTTTTGTTTTTTCTTCAGAGAAGTATATCAGAGAATTCTCTCGTAGCAATGGACTTTTCAGGACAGAAAAGCAGAGTTATAGAAAATCCCACGGAAGCCCTTTCAGTCGCTGTTGAAGAAGGACTTGCTTGGAGGGTACAGATAGCTTCACATTCTTGAAAATATTTATGGTTTGAGTTTGTCTAACCCTAAAAGTTGAAATTTGTTTCCCCTTTCATTGTGCAGAAAAAAGGTTGTTTACGCCTGGCCACCCACGGCAGCCCAACTGCCTCTTCCCAGAGCTCTGCCACGAACATGGGTATGTCTGTGCCTGTTTGCGGGGACTGTTTGGATGGATGGGCACATGGGGGAGGTGACTGGGTAGCTCTGGTGGGAAGAATATGTAATTAAACTGGGAGGATTTCAAAGCTCTGTATTCTTCCATTTTATTTCTTCAGCCATTCACCGGTCCCAGCCATGGTTTCACCACAAAATTTCTAGGGATGAAGCTCAGCGGTTGATTATTCAGCAGGGACTTGTGGATGGGTAAGTTGGGTTTTGAATGGTCGTGATTTTGATTTCTCTTAGAATCAGTAATTACTTAGTTAATACACATAGTTTTGACTTCAAGTTATCATAAAACAGAAGTGACTTTGTTCTGGAGGTTACCACCATATCCTAGTAGTATCTAGATAATACCTTTATATTGCGTGTGCTTAGTGCGCGTAAATGAACAGATAACAGAATAGGATCCTTCGCTGTTAACTAGTAACTATTCCTACTACCCATTCTGTGCCAATATTAGTATCTCACTTAAAAATGAACTTGTTGGGGCGCCTGGGTGGCTCAGTGGGTTAAGCCTCTGCCTTCGGCTTAGGTCATGATCTCAGGGTCCTAGGATCGAGCCCCGCATCCAGCTCTCTACTCAGCAGGGAGCCTGCTTCCCCCCTCTCTCTCTGCCTGCCTCTCTGCCTACCTGTGATCTCTGTCTGTCAAATAAATAAATAAAATCTTAAAAAAAAAACCAAAACTGAACTTGTTTTGAGGTGTCAACAACATATAATATGATTCCAAAGTATGGTTTGTGTCATGACATAATCTTACATGTTCTACATAGGTTTAAGTTTGGTGCAGACTGCATTCAGTTAAAAAACTCTGTTTTATATATTTTGACTGCTTGTTTTATTTTTTTCCTCTTTGTTTATATTCCCATTTTCTCTAAATTTTCACAGCTTTAAGTAGTATAAACCTTTGAAAAGAGTACTTCTTGAGTGTTTCTCATGTCATCTTCTAGTGGGGTACCATGGGAGATAGAAGAGAAATGTAAATTGTATTATGAAATATTTACCATCTGAAGAGTTTTCTTTTTCTCAAATGACTTGGTGTTTCAATTACTTCCTGTAATGCTGGCTAAACTCCCTTTTCAAATGCAGTGCAAATCAAGGAGGCTGTATTGAGGTTTGGATGAGAAACCAGCGTCAATTTAAACAAGTGGTGATGGGGTCTTTTATCTTCAAGGGTTGGCTTAAGATGATGACAAGATTTCAAGGTGATTTAATACTGACACTTGGATAAAAATGCATCTTCACATGGAAGATTATTAATAGCAAGTCAGCATTTCACTAGACTGTATATAAGAGAAGATTTTAATATACTTCTCTATGTGGAGCAGTCTTTTTAGATATAAATTTGAACAATCAGCAGAATTACAATCTGATGAGACCAAGAAAAGAAATAAATCATAAAGTATTGTTAAAATGTTTTGGAGGATTATAATTTCCCTACTTTCAAGCCTAGTTTTTATAAGTTGAATGAAATAACTACATAAAAAATGGTAATATCTTTATTTTTTTTTAAATTTTTAATAAAAAAATAGAGGCGGGGGGGCAGAATCCTTTGGAAAGATGTGATGATGCCAGGCAGTCCACTAGATGGTAGTGGTGATCCGCTCGGGGATGGGGAAGGAATTACAGCGTGCTTTATGGGTGAACCTCCCTTTTGTCCCATCTCGCAGTGATGTAATGTAGGAATCTCACACAGTACAAATGAAATGGATAATCTCATCCGACATCTGTGATGGCTCAAATTCCGTGCCCAGCCACAGTGAGATTAGCACTGGAGTCACCAGAGGGGATTGTTTGAACAATCTGTTTGCCAACAATTAACACAAATCTGGTTTTTGCCCCGTATTGCCAGTAGATAAGAATCCACGCCTGGCAGCGTTTTTCCTCATAGGCCATTAGGTCATGTCTTACATTTTGCTAGCCTGACATTATAGAGGCTTTTCTGCTGCATTCTTCTAGATTAAAATATGTGTTGTTTGGGTGTTTCTTTTCCTTAAAACATTGTACCCAAACATTGAATAGATGATTTCAGGGTTGATATTTTTAGAATATATTTATTTCTCACTTTCTGTTGTATATGTAACATAGGAACCAGAGTCAAAAGAAAAAGGGGGATCATTGTTGAAGAGGGATTTAAAATGATTTCATTCTAAATAATTTTCTCTTTTCAGGGACTAACATAATGCAGTAGTTCAAGTAATAATACGCTAATGCCCCATTCTCTGCACAAACTTGTTACATGTAAATACCCAATTCTCCAATGGAAAAAGAACATAGCACTAATTATTGATGTCAGCATAGCATTATGTTGCTTATTATGAGTGAGTAATCTGACAAATGGGCTGTATATTTATTCTATTAAAATGAAATTAGCACTGATGACAGTTTTATAGAATAAGATTATGTTATACCATATTGCTTACCATGTTGGATACTCTCATCTTTGAATACACAGAAAAGGAAAACTCTGACTACATTTATAAATGTATTTCCTGGGTTTGTTACATGCTATATTTTTATGAAATATGTGAGTAAATATAGAAACATATTAAAATTCCTTCTCTCTCTTTAGAGTTTTCTTGGTACGGGATAGTCAGAGTAACCCCAAAACTT
Source organism: Lontra canadensis (assembly GCF_010015895.1). NCBI lineage: Eukaryota > Metazoa > Chordata > Mammalia > Carnivora > Mustelidae > Lontra > Lontra canadensis. The sequence continues at coordinate 2,684,915 of NW_022631063.1, read as the reverse complement.
TCGTACTGTCAATGAGTCATGGACAAAAAATAAAGCATTTTCAAATTATACCAGTAAGTAATTTGTGATTTCACATTCGTATATTAGAGATGATCTTAATGCATAAGCTTTTGGAAACTGGTTTTCTTTGGATCTTTTATTAAATATAACTGGGGAGCTTGTGTTTTGACTAGACTTAAGTTTGGCAGAAATGATTTTATGAGCCTGAATTTATATAAGAAATACAGGAATTATAAAAATTAAATTTCCCTTTTTCCATGAAATATGATTTACCAATATTGTATAGACCCCATGCCACCTATTGTTAAAAGGCCACCAAAGATTCTTTCTGAATTCTACTAACGGTTCTCTAAAAACCATTATTTTCAAACCCTTGCTCCTTTCTTATCTCAAACAGGTTTTTTTGTTTTCCTAGTTTTGTTTTTAATCATGATGGATAGATACACAGGTGCTGCAGAACCGGAGAACATTTAAACCATTCTGAGCACATTTCAAAAATATCTGTAATTCTGTTTCTTGGTGGCACAACTTGGCTTTAGGATTTTTGCTGCTCTCCTGCTGATGTTCTCCATGTGTGTGTGCATGTGTGTATGCACATGATCTGCGTGTCGGAACCTGGTGGTGTGGAATAAAGATCCCATCTACTTTCAGGGGAGTTTACATATGATTGCCACCTTGCTAGCGTTTCCTTTTGAATGGCCTCTTTTTGGAATTATCCAAAGTCCGTATGAAGTATCTTCCCAACTTCACTGTGGTGTTAATAATGTCCCTGGGTGAGTATGGGTTGTTGAATGTCACCAGGCCTCACTGCCAGGAAAAAAAGCAGAAGAAGAAGAAGAAGAAGAAGCTGTCATCCCCTTAACATAATGTTTGATTGCTTCAGAATCAATTTATGGGTAGAAATTATATGAATATTTCTTTCTAATTTACTAAGTGAGGCTGTTAGATAGACAACATTCAGGTACAGAGATTAATGTCTGTGGAAGCATTAACATCTTCTGTTTACTTTTATACTGAATAGTGCAGATTTCTCACCGTTTCTTGATTTATAGTAGTCACACTATTCTAACTACAGAATGTTGGGAGAATTTGAGGTAGAGAAAGTAGAGCCACCCCGTGCATCCTAGGGTCAGATGATATTTCATCTGTGTACAAGTAAAGTTACAGAAAAAAAGTGGACCCATCATAAGGGTTTTTTCCCCGCTATCTTTAGTTTTATCCACCTGTCCATTTTAGTGTCTGAAGACATAGTATGCAATAGAGTATGGCTGTCCTTGTGGGTTTTTGCCCTTCTTACCAGTTTGCTGTTTTCCCTCCACTAGGTGGAAGACGATGGGGACCTGTTCCACACTCTGGACGATGGCCACACGAGATTTACGGATCTAATCCAGCTGGTGGAGTTCTATCAACTCAATAAGGGCGTTCTTCCTTGCAAGTTGAAACATTATTGTGCTAGGATTGCTCTTTAGCCAAACCAGAAGTGACTTGTTAAACTGTTGAACAAGGACTTACGATGGAAAAAAAAAAAAAGAAAGAAAGAAAGAAAAGAAAAAGAAAGACCATAAACAAGGGAGAAACACGTTGCCATGGTGAAAAGAATCTATTTCACCTACAAGTTACAAAAAATAGCTTGTGCATTGCAGATAAGCAAAGATTTGGATTGACATTACATTCATCATCTAAAATTCATTAGTTAAAATTAAATCTTGGAAAAAATGATTTGGTGTGTTCTTGTGTGATTTTACATAACTATAGTATTTTCATCAAATAATGCATATAAAACATCTCTCTGTCCTCATTTACTAGAGTAGCATTTGAATTCTCAAACACAAAATATGAAGAACACTTGAAGGTTCTGGATGAATTATTTGTAGACTGGATTTCAATTACAGTGCTTGTTTGTAATTTAGGAAGAATGATAAAATCTCAAGCTATCAATTGAAAAAGCTACCCACAACTTGTTAATAAAACTAAAAAGTATTTTTGAATATTATATATTTTCTGAGTTTATTATAATCGTAAAATCAAATCGTATTTTCAAGTATCAGTTTAAAATTATTTTTGAAATATATTGTTTTTTTTTTCAGGGTGACTTTTATTAGGTTCTTAAATTATTACTATACTATAATATTTACACTGTACCTATTAGTGGTACATTATTGATTGCATTTTATTTCACTCTTTTTAAAGACTAACTGGAACTATCTTTTCAAAGAAAATGATCAAGATATAGAAGGGTCTTACATAATTTGCACATGACTTCTTGTGGCCTATAATCTATGACAGTTGTCACCTTATATTTCACATTTGCCCCCTGCTGTAACTTACAGAAAGCTCTTTATATCTTTTCCCTACTTGATCATGAACCTGACCAAAATTGGTGAGATCAAAGATTTAAAGTTTATGACGTCCTTAATAGGCAAATTTGTGCTATTCTTTCTGCCTAACCCCTTTTCAGTTTCTTACCTTGGCAACATCAGTATAGAAACCAAAAGTTTTAAAAAACTCGAAACACTCACCTCCCTTATCGCCTCTCTGAGACCATGTGGGAAGTTTTTGTTGGGATTCTGTGACTCTTCTTTTTCCTACTTTTTGTGGGACGGCTATTCACTGTTCAAAAAAAAAGAAAAGAAAAACATCAAATTAAAATCATTCAAAATATGCTCATCTCCTCTAATTAATCCTATAATAACACTGTGGGAAAGTTAGGATGATTTTTTGAAAACATTTCAAAAATACGTTCTTTGGTTTTACATAAAGGTTTTACATTTTTTACAACAAAGCATCTGAAAACCTTCACGAAGTGCTACTAAACCAGTTATTACTGAAAAAATATTGGTGGAATGTAAAAAAATATTCAGTTTATTTTCAGCCAAGGCAAACCCAATTCTTAAAACACTGAAACTTAGAACATGACTCTGATGTTATAAAATATCCATCTGGTGTCCACAAGGTCTCGGAAGACACACACAACCTCCATCCACGTGGGAGAGTGAGAGGTAAACAACATTGGCCCTTTCAACCTTTCAGAATAGCCCTGAGTATTTCTGACTTATTTCCAATTTATAAAAGTAGTTTGTGTTTTGAATTGAAATGAATTTTCTCATTTTGCACCCAGTTTAAATTGACAATATCAGAGGATGTCATATTTTAAATACTAGACTCATAAATTGACCAATCTGTGCTTGTCTTTGTTATTTGTGTCTCTGGCTTCATTCACAATCTAAACTTATTATTGTGCAGCCTGGATGTTGTATGTAATTGCTTACTTTGATCTTAAAGCATGAGTCAAGCAAAATTACTGAGGAAAGGTAGACCTTATCCTTCATGATTCCTTCTGATAAATAAGGTTTTGAATGTGTGTTTGTGTGTACATGTGTGTAAATCTGATATGAAATTAAATCTGAAAATATCAGATATATTCAGCATTAGTACAGCATTAAAATGGATTTCCAAGAAAAATGTGAATTATCTTTGGGTTATTTTTCATTTGATGCAGTCAAGTACTACTATTTTGTACTATTTCAGATAAGAATTAGGATATCTAAGTTCTTCTTTACTTCTTTTTTCTTTTTTTTTTTTTATTAACATATAATGTATTATTAGCTTCAGGGGTACAGGTCTGTTAATCAACAGTCTTACGTAATTCACAGCACTCACCATACCACATGCCCTCCTCAGTGTCCATAACCCAGCCACCGTGTCCCTCCCCTACTCTCCAGCAAACCTCAGTTTGTTTCCTGAGATTAAGAGTCTTTTATGGTTTGTCTCCCTCTCTGGTCCCATTTTGTTTCATTTTTTCCCTCCATTCCCCTCATGACCCCCCACTTGGCCTCTCAGATTCTTCATATCAGAAAGATCATATAATAATTGTCTTTCTCTGACTTACTTCACTTAGCATAATGCCTTCTAATTCCATCCATGTTGTTGCAAATGGAAAGATTTTGTGTTCTTTTGATGGCTGCATAGGAGTCCGTTGTATATATATAATCACATCTTCTTTATCCATTCATCTGTTGATGGACATGTAGGCTCTTTCCATAGTTTGGCTATTGTGGACATTGCTGCTATAAACATTTGGGTGCACTGCCGCTTCAGATCCCTACATTTGAATCTTTAGGGTAAATACCTAGTAGTGCCATTGCTGGATCTTCTTTATCTATTCATCAGTCAATGGACACTCGGGCTTTTTGCTACTGTTGATAATGCTGCTATAGACATCGGGGTGCATGTGTCCCTTTGAATTGGTATTTTTGTATCCTTTGAGTGTATATCTAGTAGTGCAATTGCTGGGTTGTAGGGTAACTCTATTTTCAGCTTTTTGAGGAACCTCCATGCTGTTTTCCAGAGTGGCTGCACCAGCTTGCATTCCCACCAACAGTGTAGGAGGGCTCTCCGTTCTCCGAATCCTCACCACCATCTGTTGTTTCCTGACTTGATGATTTTAGCCATTCTGACTGGTGTGAGGTGGTATCTCATTGTGGTTTTGATTTGTATTTCCCTGATCCCGAGCGATGTTGAGCACTTTTTTGTGTGTCTGTTGGCCATTAGGATGTCTTGTTTACAAAAACATCTTTCACGTCTTCTGCCCATTTCTTGGTTGGATTATTTGTTCTTTGGGAGTTGAGTTTGATAAGTTCTTTATAGATTTTGGATACTAGCCTTTTATCTGATATGTCATTTTGCAAATATCTTCTCACATTCTGTCAGCTGTCTTGGTTTTATTGACTGTTTCCTTTGCTGTGCAAAAGCTTTTTATATTGATGTAGTCCCAGTAGTTCATTTTTGCCCTTGCTTCCCTTGCCTTTGGTGATGTTTCTAGGAAGAAGTTGCTGCACCTGATATCCAAGTGTTTGCTGCCTGTGTTCTCTTCAAGGGTTTTGATGGATTCCTGTCTCACATTAAGGTTTTTCATCCATTTTCAGTCTATTTTTGTATGTGGTGTAAGGAAATGGTCCAGTTTCATTCTTGTGCATGTGGCTGTCCAATTTTCCCGACACCATCTGTTGAAAAGACTGTCTTTTTTCCATTGAACATTCTTTCCTGCTTTGTCGAAGATTAGTTGACCATAGAGTTGATGGTCCATTTCTGGGCTCTCTATTCTGTTTCATTGATCTATGTGTCTGTTTTTGTGCCAGTACCATACTGTCTTGATGATTACAGCTTTGTAATAGAGTTTGAAGTCTGGAATTGTGATGCCACCAACTTTGGTTTTCTTTTTCAACATTCCTCTGACTATTCAGGGTCTTTTCTGGTTTCATATAACTTTTAGGATTATTTGTTTCATTTCTTTGGAAAAAAAGTTGATGGTATTTTGATGAGAATTGCATTAAATTTATAGATTGCTCTAGGTAGCATAGACATTTTCACAGTATTTGTTCTTCCAATCCATGAGCAAGGAACATTTTTCCATTTCTTTGTGTCTTCCTCAATTTCTTTCCTGAGAGCTTTATAGTTTTCTGAGTACAGATTCTTTGCTTCTTTGGTTAGGTTTATTCCTAGGTATCTTATGGTTTTGGGTGGAATTGTAAATGGGATCGACTCCTTAATTTCTCTTTCTTCTGTCTTGCTGTTGGTGTATAGAAATACAACTGATTTCTATGCATTGATTTTATATCCTGATGCTTTATTGAATTCTTGTATGAGTTCTAGCAGTTTTGGAGTGGAGTCCTTTGGGTTTTACACATAAAGTAATACATCATCTCAAAGAGTGAGTGTTTAACTTCTTCTTCGCTGATTTGGATGCCTTTTATTTCTATTTCTGATTGCAGAGGCTAGGACTTATAGTACTATGTTGAATAGTAGTGGTGATAGTGGACAGCCCTGCTGTGTTCCTGACCTTAAGGGAAAAGCTCTCAGTTTTTCCCCATTGAGAAAAATATTTGCTGTGGGTTTTTCATAAATGGCTTTTATGATATTGAGGCATGTATCCTCTATCCCTACATTGTGAAGAGTTTTGATCACGAACGGATGCTGTACTTTGTCAAATGCTTTTTCAACATCTATTGAGAGTATCATATGGTTCTTGTTCTTTCTTTTATTAATGTATTGTATCACATTGATTGATTTGTGGATGTTGAACCAACCTTGCAGCCCAGGAATAGATCCCGTTTGGTCATGGTGAATAATCCTTTTAATGTACTGTTGGATCCTATTGGCTAGTATTTTGGTGAGAATTTTTGCATCTGTGTGCATCAAGGATATTGGTCTGTAATTCTCCTTTTTGGTGGGGTCTTTGTCTGGTTTGGGGATCAAGGTGATGCTGGCCTCAAAAAATGAATTTGGAAGTTTTCCTTCTATTTCTATTTTTTGGAACAGTTTCAAGAGAATAGGTATTAATTCCTCTTTAGATGTTTGGTAGAATTCCCCTGGGAAGCTGTCTGGCCGTGGGCTCCTGTTTGTTGGGAGATTTTTGATGACTGCTTCAATCTCCTTACTGGTTAGGGGTCTCTTCAGGTTTTCTATTTCTTCCTGGTTCAGTTTTGGTAGTTTATATGTCTCTAGGAATGCATTCCTTTCTCCCAGATTGTCAAATTTGCTGGTGCATAGTTGCTCATAATATGTTCTTATATTTTTTGGTATTTCTTTGGTGTTGGCTGTGATCTCTCCTCTTTCATTCATGATTTTATTAATTTGGGTCCTTTCTCTTTTCTTTTTGATAAGTCTGGCCAGGAGTTTATCAATCTTATTAATTCTTTCAAAGAACCAGCTCCTAGTTTTGTTGATTTGTTCTACTGGTCTTTTGGTTTCTGTTTCATTGATTTCTGCTCTGATCTTTATTTCTCTTCTCCTGCTGGGTTTAGGTTTTCCTTGCTGTTCTATCTCCAGCTCCTTTACGTGTAGGATTAGGTTATGTACTTGAAGGCTTTCTTGTGTCTTGAGAAAGGCTTGTATTGCTATATACTTTCCTCTCAGGACCGCCTTTGCTATGTCCCAAAGATTTTGAACAGTTGTGTTTTCATTTTCATTTGTTTCCATGAATTTTTTGAATTCTTTAATTTCCTGGTTCACCCATTCATTCTTTAGTAGGATGCTCTTTAGCCTCTATGTATCTGAGTTCTTTCCAATTTTCCACTGTGGTTGAGTTCTAGTTTCAAAGCATCATGGTCTGAAAATATGCAGGGAATGATCCCAATCTTTTCGTACTGGTTGAGACCTGATTTGTGACCCAGGATGTGATCTATTCTGGAGAATGTTCCATGTGTACTAGAGAAGACTGTGTATTCTGTTGCTTTGGGATGGAATGTTCTGAATATATCTGTGATGTCCATCTGTTCCAATGTGTCATTTAAAGCCTTTATTTCCTTGTTGCTCTTTTGCTTAGATGATCAGTCCTTTTCAGTGAGGTGGATGTTAAGGTCCCCTACTATTATTGTATTATTGTCAATGTGTTTCTTTGATTTTGTTATTAATTGGTTTATATAATTGGCTGCTTCCATATTAGGGGCATAGATATTTAAAATTGTTAGATCTTCTTGTTGGACAGACCCTTTAAGTATGATATAGAGACCTTTTCCTCTCTTACTAAAGTCTTTGGCTTAAAATCTAATTTATCTGATATAAGCATTGACACCCCAGCTTTCTTTTGATGTCCATTACATGGCAAATTATTTTCACCCCCACTTAAATCTGGTGGTGTCTTGGGGTCTAAACTGAGTGTCTTGCAGACAACATATCGATGGATCTTGTTTTTTTTTATCCATTCTGATATCCTGTGACTATTGATTGGGGCATTTAGCCCATTTACATTCAAGTAACTTGAAAAGTATTAAATTAGTGCCATTGTATTGCCTACAAGGTGACTGTTCCTGTAGATTGTCTCTGTTCCTCCCTGGTCTGTTACTTTTAGGTCTCTCTTTGCTTAGAGGACCCCTTTCAATATTTCCTGTAGGCCTGTTTGGTGTTTGCAATTTCTTTTAATTTTTGTTTGTCCTGGAAGGTTTTTGTCTTTCCTACTATTTTCAATGACAGCCTAGCTGGATATAGTATTCTTGGCGCATATTCTTCTCATTTAGTGTTCTGAATATATCATGCCTGTCCTTTGTGGCCTGCCACGTCTCTGCAGATAGGTCTGCTGCCAATCTAATATTTCTACCATTGTATTTTACAGACCTTTTGTCCCAAGCTGCTTTCAGGATTTTCCTCTGTCACTGAGACTTGTAAGTTTTACTATTAGATGACAGAGTGTTGACCTATTTTTATTGATTTTGATGGGGGTTCTCTGTGCCTCCTGGATTTTGCTGCTTATTCCTTTGCCAAATTAAGGGAAATTCCCTGCTATAACTTGCTCCAATATACCTTCTGCCCTTCTCACTCCTTCTTCTTCTTCTTCTGGGATCCCAATTACTCTAATATTGCTTCATCTTATGATATCACTTATCTCTCAAATTCTCCCCTCTGGTCCAGTAGTTGTTTATCTTTTTTTGTTTTTCTCAGCTTCTTTTTTCCATCATTTGGTCTTCTCTATCACTAATTCTCTCTTCTGCCTCATTTATCCTAGTAGTAAGAGCCTCCACTTTTTAAAAAAGATTTTATTATTTATTTGACAGACAGAAATCACAAGTAGGGAGAGAAGCAGGCAGAGAGGAGGAAGCAGGCTCCCCGCTGAGCAGAGAGCCCGATGCGGGGCTCGATCCCAGGACCCTGGGATCATGACCTGAGCCGAAGGTAGAGGCTTTAACCCACTGAGCCACCTAGGTGCCCCTCCATTTTTGATTGCTCCTCATTAATAGCTTTTTTGATTTCAACTTGATTAGATTTTAGTTCTTTAATTTCTCCAGAAAGGGATTTTACTTCTCCAGAAAGGAATTCTCTAGTACCTTCCATGCTTTTTTGGAGCCCACCTAGCACCTTGATAATCATCATTCTGAACTCTAGTTCTGACAACTTACTAATGTCCATATTGATTAGGTCACTAGCCATCAGTACTGCCTCTTGTTTTTTTTTTTTT
>NW_022631063.1:2660572-2675565 GCF_010015895.1 Lontra canadensis | reverse complement strand
TATGTATATAGATATATATATGTATATATACATACATATATATGTATATAGATATATATACATAATATATATATATATAGAAGAAACTGCCTCCCAAAATTTTAAAGAAAGAAAACATATATATGCAAAATAAGGGTAAACACCATGAAGGGATGGAATATGGCTGTAATGATGAAAATTCAAAAAGATCCTGAAAAAGGAATTGTTAAGATAAGAATTTGGTTGAATAAAGAAAAAAAAAAAAAGGAAAGAATGTGATCGGGCTGGAGATTAGAACAAAGCCATGTACTAGATTAGGGTATATTTTGATCTGTTAGAAGAAACTGTATCCCAAAATTTTAAAGAAAGAAAAACCTATACGTATACCAAAAATAAGGTTAAATACCTTGAAGAGATAGAATATGACTATAACAATGAAAATTTAAAAATATTTTTAGGAAGGCATTGATAAGATAAAATAGTTTTAAAAAGGTTAAAATAGGGGTGCCTGGGTGGCTCAGTCATTAAGCATCTGCCTTCAGCTAGGTCATGATCCCAGAGTCCTGGGATCGAGCCTTGCATTGAGCTCCCTGCTCGGCAGGAAGCCTGCTCCTCCCTCTCCCACTCCCCCTTCTTGTGTTCCCCTCTCTCACTGTGTCTCTTTTTGTTAAATAAATAAAATCTTTAAAAAAAAAAAGGTTAAAATAGGAAAGAGGAAAAATTAAAAATAATTCGAATAAAAACAATAAAATTAAAAAAATTTAACTTTGAAAGACTAAAGAATTATGGGGGAAAAGCCATGAATTCTGTGTTGCTTTCCCCTAGCTCTGGAGTTCCACAGTTCTCATTGATGATGAATTTGGTTTTGGGTGGGTGTTCTTGTTGATCTTCTGGGCAAGGGTCCTGCTGCCATGACTCTCAAATGTCTTTGCCTGAGGTGGAATTGCACTGCCCTTGCCAGGGGCCAGGCTAAGTCATTTGCTCGGGTTCACTCTCGGGAGATTTTTTCCCTGAATGCTTTCTGTAGAGCTCTAGAGGATGGGAATGAAAATGGCAGCCTTCCAGTCTCTGGCCCGAGTTGCTGAGAGCTCAGGGCCCCACTTCTCAGCGTGCCTTCAGAGAAAAGCTGTCAATCTCTCCTCTCTTCCTGGTCTATGGCTGCACTCCGAGCTCACCCAGCCTGTGACTGAGCTTTTCTATCTCTGGTGCATGGCTCCATTTGGAGTCTCTAAACCCAGCTGATTCCTGCGGTGTCTCCCGTGCCACTCCTCCCAGAGCAGGAAGGTGGGGGTCTCCTTGGATCTGCCACTTGTGGTGTCCCTGCTTGAAGAATAGTGGCCCGACTGTGCCTCAGATCATGGTTTAAGGCAACCCCAAGCTACAAGTCCCTCGTTGACTCCATCTTTGCAGCCAGTTTCCCCACTCCAATACCTGGGAGCTCTGCCTCACTCAGGCACCCCTGGTCTTTCTGTGACCTCAAGGGTCCTGAGATCACACTGTCCCAGGGAGGATTCCACACCCTGCTTAGCCACTGGAGTGATGTCCCTCTGTGGAGCAGACTTCTAAAAGTTCTGATTTGGGGCTCCGCTTTTCTCTCACTTGCTGGTAAGTGGCTGACGGAGACTCCCTTCCTCCCACAGTCTCTCTTCCCATATATCACCTTGGATTCACTTCTCCACCTGTCCTACCGTCCAGACTGTGGTTGCTTTTCTGTACCTAGAATTGCTGCTCTTCTTCTCTTTGATCTCCTGTTGAGTTTGTAGGTGTTCAGGATCATTTGATAACTAGTTGAATTCCTGGGACCAGACGAAATTTAAGTCTCCTCCTCCTCTGCCATCTTGCTCCCTCTTTTTTCTTTTCATATACTGGAATTAGTATATTCTACTCTCCTAGGAAGAAACTGCATACTGTCTGGTCTATGTTGTTTTTTCCTTATGTGGAAGAATTAAGTAATTATTTTGAAAACCTTCAGGAAACCCAATCAAACCAGATAAAATTTTGAGGAGTCTTTCAATTCAGAGTAATTATTTGTTTCACGTGTATAATGGTGTAATCTCTGACTGATCTGAGCACATGAGACAGAGATTTTTGTGTTAACTTTGTTTTAGGGTGGTCAGCGTCAGTTAATCAGTGTCCCACACAGTCTCTAGCTTCTCATTACCAGCAACGCCAATTCTTCATGGGAGTTGTATTATGTTAAAGGCGTTAGACTATTCCGTGGATTATGACTTCTCTGAAAAGGAATTTTTGTCCTCAGTGGTGGTTACAACTTGGGGCATTGGGCTGGCTCCTCTGTTTAGAAAGCTATCCTTTCTGTAGCCAGACATAGTTAAGTTTCCTGTGCCTTGGATCTGTCTCTCAGCCTGATGAAATTTCTGGACCCCCTTCCCAGAATGCCTTTTAATGCATAGAATAAAATAAGTAGAATTTCAAAGCAAACTAATGACAGAAATATAATGATAATGTTATCTGTATCCCAGATGGAAATGCTGCTGTGCTATGACCTCTCGTGTCTCCTGGCTCTGGTGACAGTTTCTCATGGAAGGACTCCAGTTTTCTGTTTTGTATCCTCCAGAGAACACAGTGGGTGATTCTCAGCCTGTGTTACCTGCACAAGTGGGGTACAGGATAGTTTTCTTGAGATGCATGGTTCTTGTAACACTGAACATTTAGCCAAATAGTCACACCTGCCTCTTGTGGGATGGACCACCTCCTACCAGCCCTGGCTGCCACATTGCCACATTTTTGCTGTCTGGTATGATGCTTGTAACCCAGGCACTCTCTGTGTTGTTTCTAATTGCATACAGTACAGGCCACCAATTATAGATGTGAACCAGAGAAAACCCAGACTTTTGACTGAGCATGTAACTATCCTCAGCCAGTTCATTACATTGTTGGGGCATCTTGAGAAAATATCCAGGTGAATTTCTAAGTAGTCTTTTTCTGGGGTTGGAAGGCCTGGTGGCAAACCCTTTGCTGTGTCAATTTCCTCTGTAATTATAAAAAATTCACCACTTCCTAATTCAATCCCACATGATACAAAAGATTATTAGAAACTAGAGTTAAGATCATAGCCGTGAAATCCTACTTTTTAGATTTGAATTCCAGCCTATTACATAGTAGCTATGTAGCCTTGGTCTAATCTGTTTCTTCATTTCTATAGAAGGGATCACCATTATCATTGTCATCACTTCTTAGGTTATATCATTCGTGTAAGTACATAGCTATCTGATTCTGTCTAGAATCTTAACTGATATATTTCTTATCACATTAATGATTGTACTTTTAGGTACTCTGCCTCCCTAGAATATTGTCCTTTCCACTACTGAGTGCCTTGCTCTGCCACCACTCATTTGTCCCTCTTGCCAAGAATAATACAATGCACAGTATATGCCTACCCTGGCTTTAGTCCTCATGAGACTGCACTAATGGAAGCAGCTGTGGTTATGGTACAGCGGTGGGGGAGGGGACCAGCCCATTCATAGGCACTCTGTGGACAACTGACCCCACCTGCACTAGAACTTACCGATCTCATGCTTTCTGCCACTTGGCTGATTAAAAATAGAAAGTGAGGGGCGCCTGGGTGGCTCAGTGGGTTAAAGCCTCTGCCTTCGGTTCAGGTCGTGATTCCAGGGTCCTGGGATGGAGCCGCACATCGGGCTCTCTGCTCAGCAGGGAGCCTGCCTCCCCCCTCTCTCTGCCTGCCTCTCTGCCTACTTGTGATCTCTGTCAAATAAATAAATAAAATCTTTCAAAAAATATATAAAGTGAGATTTGGGGTTCTTGCACTTTTCATCTTTTTCCTCCCAAATAACAAGAATTGGGAAATAGAAAACAGGAATATGGGAAATAGAAAAGATTGAAAACCCTCTTTAGAGACCTTGCCTGGACAACCCAGGAAATGGGCTAATGCAGAGCTGAGCAGAGGAAGATGAAAAGACTCCTAGGTGACTGGTGCCTCCCTGAGAAATTAATAGAGTTTCGCCGAATGAACATATCCCTACTTGTATACCCGAGGTTTCTGCTGTCCTCGGAAGCTCTTGTCATGTTAGCCATCTGATTAGGAGCTGAAAACAGCGTTCTTACCTTGTGTGCTCTTCAAGTTCACTTCAGCATGTATTGAGTGCCTATTACAAGAAAGACACTTTTGAGATGCAAAATTGAATAGAGTATAGATATACAAGTATCTGTCCTAGAAGCTGGGCTGGGTAAGTGTTAGACTGTTAGTACAATGGAAGAGAGACACTAGTTAAATTTGCTGAAAGGTGGGAGGGGTGCAGTGGGGCCTGAGGCGTGTAGGAATTAACATTTTCAAAACCTGTGAGCAAGAACTGTGCAGAACCAGTAAAGGGAGGATGGCAACACCAGGCAGCTTGACAAGGGCACAGACTGAATTTAAGAGTTGTTGGTTTGTTTTGTTTTAAGATTTTAAGTAATCTCTACACCTAATGTGGGGCTTGAACTCACAGCCTGAGATTAAGAGTTACCTGCTCTACCAGCTGAGTCAACTGGGTACTCCTGAATGTAAAAGATCAAGTCATGATCCCAGGGTCCTGATATTGAGTCCTTTGGCTCAGGTCATGATCCCAGGGTCCTGGGATCGAGGCCCACATCGGGCTCTCTGCTCAGCTCTCTCCTCTCTAGCCCTTTTCCCCGCTCGTACACACACACACACACACACACACACACACACTCTCTCTCTCTCTCTCTCTCTCTCGTAAATAAACATTTAAAAATCTTTTTAAAAAAAGTTACAATATGAACAGATGGCATCGGAATTCTTAGAGAAAGACTTGTCTTTATTTAGAACATTTTTGTTATAGGATGGTGAGGCCTGAAGACTTCATTCTGAAAGAAATAGGTAAGTACTAAGCACTCCTTTTGACGTAAGAAGTTAAGAATTTAGGCATGAAAGCCAAGAGAGGAGGTGGGGAGAGCGTCAATGAAGGGGCCCAACAAGACAGTGGGAAGTCTGGAAGTTGAGGAGAAAAACGGCCATCGAGAATGTCCAGAGACCAGGTGGCAAAAAGACACCCAAGAACATGGATACCGAGCACATAGTTTTTAGGATTTTGCTCTGTGTTTCTACAGTTTAACCACTTTCATCTTCCCAAACCTGACGTGAAGTTTTCCTGTACATACACATGCTTTGGAAGAGTGCTCTAGGGAGTCCAGAGGAAGGACCGTGCTCCACATCAGGGTTCAGGTGGCATGTGAAGGCGGACCACCACTAAAATCTTAGCGGAAACAGGAGAGTCCAACGGTAGGATCACATGACAGAAACTTTGATGTGGGCATTGGCCTTTTGAGTGCATGTAGTTTGTTTTACAAAACCGAGAGGAAGGCTGCTTTCAGTTAACAAATAATTTGTACATTCCATAACATTTTCTTAAATCACCCTTTGGTTGCTTTAGCATGAACCCTGACTCATTCACTGACCTCATCCTTCGTGCACATCACCATCTCTTGGCTTGCTGGTACTCAAAAGCACTGACCTCCCTCCACCTCACGGAAACAGGAAGGCCACTTAAAAGGGAATTGTTCAGGCCTTTCACACCTGCTCTTTCACCGGCATCGGTGCTGTTAACCACTCTCTCCTCAAGGCACTCCCCTTCTTTCTGGTTTCTACATCAACAGAATCCTTATATTCTTCCTATCCATCTGAGTAGCTCTTTTTGGCCTTCCTTACGACTCACTTTCCTTTTTTTCATCCCTTAAATGTTGCTATGCTTAGCTAGGTCCTAGGTTTAATTCCCCTGCTTTCTTACTCTACCCCATCCCTGTAGACTCTTTCTTTCAATGTCATGGCTTTGTCTACTGTCTAGGTGGCTTTAAAAACTGCGCCTCCTTTCTGAACTTTAGATCGTGTATTCAGTTACCCATTCAACATCTCCATTTATACATCTTACAGTTACATCAAATTCTACATTTCCATGGATTTCTTTACCTTCCCCTGAGACCTGGTCCCTACTAGAACTTCCCAGTTCAGTAAACATGGCACCACCATTCAGTTTTCCAAAACAGTAACCTGGAAAGGTATTGAGAGATCTTCTACAGCCAAAGAACACCAGCTGTTGTAAATGTCACTTGGATCCATGGGCCTCCTCCCACTCCCATTACCATTACATAAATTAAGACCACTTCCTTTCCTAGACTACCACAGCAGGCTCTTGAATTGCCTTTCTACTCCTGATCTTTCTCCACACCCACTCCCCTTCCCCAAGTTCAGTCTACACCCTACAGTCAGAGTGCTCTCTCAGAATTACTGGTCATAACACTCTACTACTTAAAACTTTCATTGGCTTCCTATTGCCCTTGGATAAAGAACCCAAACATGGCGATGAGGCTTTTTTGCCTTTCTATTTCTAGCACAATCTTCAGCCACTCTGCCTTGCATCCTCTTTTCCAATCAGACTATCCCTTGGAATAAACGCTATTCTGAAATGTTCTCTTTAACTTGGGATTTTGTAAATGGTTTCCCCTTTATCTTCAACAAGTTCTTGTACCTTCTCTCCAATTCAGATAATGATTTTTCCCTTTTAGAGGTCAGGTAACAATGCTAGTTTCTTTAGGACAATTTTCTTGACTATGGATGAGGTTAGGTTACCCAACAGTATATTCCTTCAAACTTTCTGTTATAATACTCATCGGTCTCTATTGAATTATTATTATTTTCTTTCCTATTTGGTGTAATTTCCTGGCAAGGAAGGACTCTCTTGCTTCTGGTTCTAGCCTCATAATTTAGCAAAGTGTCTAAGGCTAATATTAAGTGCTCAGTAGAGATTTGTTGAATGAATCAGTACCATGATAAGGAATTGAATATGAAGTCAGTTTTGGAACTTTTAAATCCAGAGTTGCTATGACACACCGTGAAGAAAGGATTCTGGGCCTTTGGAGATATATATATATATATATATATATATATATATATAATCTAAATTTGTCTGGAGGTATAAACATACAAGAATAGTAAGAACACTTAGAAAATGGTGAGGTGTTTTTTTTATTACAACAGATATTAAAACATAAAGTGATTAAAATAATTTTTCAAATAGATGGATGTGATCATTACGTAATTGAGTTAATTCAACTTGTTTTTGTTATTGAGAAGAAGGAGAAAGCTGTTACTTTTCCTCTTATTAGTTCAGGAAGCAGAGACCAGCATTGTGAGTGTATACATTTGAGCCTACAATTACACACTCTATCCTACACTTCTGGGAGAAAAAAAAGGTGCTAACATTTTGACTATTGAAGGATAATAAAGCTAGATTATCCAAAGAGGAGAAAAGGAATTTCTATATTGCAAGAAGTAGAAATGCTCTAACCAAAGGAGAGAGAGATGGAGGTTAACATAAACTGAGAAGTAGATGAATGGGGTTTTCTCAAGGAGCAGAAATGTGTGTTGCTCTTACAGCTCTACAGATGGATGGGTGAATGGAGGATGCCTGGGAAACTAGACTCTTAATGATTTTATCTCTGAGAGCAGAGATGAGGGCTTCTGTGGCAGATCATGTATTTGGAAATAGACTTTCAGGAGCCCAAAAGGCCTTCCGAAGGCAGAAGATCCATTTGACAGCAAGATTTTTTTTTTTTTTTTTTTTTTTTTTTTTTTTTTTTTTTTTTTTTTTTAGATTTTATTTATTTATTTGACAGACAGAGATCACAAGTAGGCAGAGAGGCAGGCGGAGAGTTGGGGGTGGGAGCAGGCTCCCCGCTGAGCAGAGAGCCCGATGTGGGGCTCGATCCCAGGACCCTGAGATCATGACCTGAGCCAAAGGCAAAGGTTTAACCCACTGAGCCACCCAGGTGCCCCTGACAGCAACATTTTTAACTAAAAGATCAAATGGCACTAATCACTAAAGAAAGATCAAGATATGGCCCTCAATTCTTAGAACCATGCCATGGGCTTCTATAAAGATGAAGTTTGTTGCACTCAAATATCATTGAGCAAATCCGTATTTCTTTAAAATGAAAAAAGGAGAGAAAAGTCAGAAAAAGAATCAAGAATATGCATGGAATTAGAAATCAATGAGGGAACAGTTGATTTTTTTTAGGTTTAATGGGACAGCTAGCATTTCATAGCTCTCTACTTCACTTTTTATGCCATAATAAATTTCAGATAGTTCAAAAACCTAAATATAAAACATGAAATCATAAAGAACTGGAGAAATTATGGAGGAATATTTTTGTAAAATTATGGTTGTATTTAATCATGATATTAAAGCCAGAAATAAAAGAAGCACTGACATGTACAAAATTAAAATCTACATAAAAGGATACCACCATAAATAAGGCTTAGTAACAAAAAAAATTGGGTAAAATATTGTTAACATTGTTAAGAAGAAATAAGATTATTTCTAATATACAAAATGTCTTTATATACCAATAAGCAAAATATGCCTTCCAGTGGGGAAAAAAAAAAGGAAAGAAATGAACTGATAATTTTTAAAAAACCAGCAAACATAAAAAGACATCCAGGCTCATTAGCATTCAGAAACTAAAATTTAAATTTTGATCAGTTATTTCTTTTCCTAATTGGTATCAAGTATTGTCAAGGATGTGAGGAGGAAAATGAAACATCCCTATCATGTTACTGGTGGGAATTTCAAGTTTTCCATACTTTTGGTAGAAGAGTTAGGCCATATATACATATCTGCACTTAAATAATTGAGATATAACTGACATATAACATTGTGTTAGTTTTAGGTGTTAGCATCTAACAGCATCATGATTTGTTATATGTATATTTTGTGAAATAATTCCCATGATAAACTTAGTTAAGATTCATCACCATATGTTACACTTTTTTTTTTTTTTCTTACAATGAGAACTTTTAAGATCTACTCTTTGTATTAACTATAGGCATCATTCTGTACATTATACTATCAGGACTTATATATATTTTATAACTGAAAGTTTGTACCTTTTTGGTCACCTTTACCCATATCACCCATCCCTCACTCCCAACCTGTGGCAACTACCAATTTGTTCTCTGTAGCTATGAGTTCATTTTTCTGTTTTTGCTTTTTTTTTTTTTTTTTAGATTCATACATATTAGTCTTTCTCTGTCTGACTTATTTTGTTTAGCATAATGCCCTCAAGGTTCACACATGCTATGACAAATGTCAGGATTTCCTTCTTCTTTATGGATAAATAATACTTGGCAATATTTATATAAAATATAAAAATGTGAATTCCCCTTTAGCTAGAAACTGTATTTCTTTTTTTTCTTCCCCATAGCACACACCCTCCCCAATGTCCACCACCCAGTCACCCCAACCATCCCACCTCCTTCCCCTCCAGCAACCCTCAGTTTATAGAAACTCTATTTCTAGAAACATTCTGAAGAGAAAATTCATCATGTAACTCATCAACATGTACTGATCGATTCATTTGTCCCTCTGTTCATTTACTCATTCACGCCACAGATATTTTGTTAGGGCCCACTATATGCTTGATAATGAACTGGTATACATGAAAGAAGTGGTCACTGATCTCGAGGTGCTTAGGTTCTGGTGGAGAATATAGACAAATCCAGGAAAGCCAATTTAAAAAAATAGTTTCAAGTTACTTGTAAGGAACTATTCACAAGAACAAGAGAATGGATAATGTACATTAGATAAGATGGCAGAGAAGACCTCCTTAGGGAAGTGTCATTTAAAGAGAGACAAACAATTAAAAAGTAGCCATGTGAGGATCTTGAGGATGAAGGCTTTCCAAGCAGTGAAAAGAGAATGGGCGAAAGCCTGAGGCAAAACATAACAAGATGTGTTCAAGGAACACAAAGGTTGAACATGATGGGTAAGAGGGGAGAAGTGCAGAAAGCAGAGACAGGTACCATTTATTTATTTATAAAGATTTTTATTTATTTGACAGAGAGAGAGAGATCACAAGCAGGCAGAGAGGCAGGCAGAGAGAGAGGGGGAAGCAGGCTCCCTGCTGAGCAGAGAGCCCGACATGGGGCTCAATCCCAGGACTCTGAGATCATGACCTAAGCTGAAGGCAGAGACTTAACCCACTGAGCCACACAGGTGCCCTGAGACAGGTACCATTTAGACCACATAGGCCCTTTTAAGCCAAGAAAAGGCATTTGGATTTTATTCTAAAGGTGTGCGGATAATGGATTGGAAGTGAGAAAGAGTAACTGTTTTTCTGCAGTGTCATTTATATTGTGAAAAATTGTAAAGAAGAAATACTTAGGGGATTGGTCGTAATCATCATAATGAATGATCATATGTCTGTATTCACTGATACGGGAAAAAAAACCTCCACAGTTTTTGAGAAACAGCATATGTGTTTGTGTGTGTTTATGCATGTGTGTGTTTGTGTGTGTGTGTGCACATGTGCACAAGCCGGAAGGATGTTCACAAAATGATAGTAGAAGTAGTTGACCCTGTTCTGCCTAGAGTGTCAAATAAGTGAGATTTTTAGGTAGCTTTATGTTTGTCTTTTTTTTTTCTTTATGGTTTTTATTGAGTGGGTGTACTTTCCATAATAACAAACTGAATCTCTTTGTACTTTAGAGAAAAAAGTTTTCTCTACTTGGGGGAAGTCATTTAAGTCATTTTATACTCTCTACTTTTTTAAGTTCATCTACTTCAATAGTTTGTCACCGCTTAATGTGAACTGGCATTCTTGTCTAGTAGGACACATGTGTGGATTATTGGGGGGGGGGGGTCTAGTCTGTCTTATCTAGTGTTTCCATCTGAGCATGTTCCTCGTCTGCCAAACATGTGGGTTTGTTATTTCCCGTTAATTCTCAATGACAACAAACACACATCTTGGCAGATGCCTGCCATTCCCTTAAGGAAAGAAGAGAAATCTACATGTAGGCTCTCTCACCAGTCTGCGCTCTTTGTAACTCAAAGGTACTACAGAATTTTCATTGAAAGGGACCTGTTTTTATCTTCCAAGTCTAGGCTAGCTTTCAGCTTTTATCCTGAAGGACAAGTGAAGATCACAAATTGGCTTCAGCATCAAACAGCCTAGTCCTCTTCCAGCAGCAGCCCCACCCTGGTCCTTGGGAGCCTGCAGGTTGTTTGAGCACGTTTTTGGAAAGGATATTACTTTTTCTTTTTTATTGTGTTATATTCTAACGTTGTGACATTTTACTACAGTAAAGAGAAGTAACTTACTTGGAATTTCAAGCTTCCTGGTTAATTTTCTGTCCTTTCCCTAAATGGAAAATAATAGTTTTCCCCTCTTTAGGTTCTAGATGCTGTCTCTCCTCCTCTTACCACTTTATAACCCCATCTCTATAATACCTTTTCCTTGGTTTCCATAGATAATAGCTTAGCCTTAGCCTTTCTTGCGCTTACATCTCTTACCTTTTTGGGTCTTCTCAAAACTGTTCTTTACTCAAGGTCACAATTATAAACTTAAAGTTATTAAATCATAGCTTCCAAGGAAATACCCAAACTCTTCCTGCACTAACTCAGTTCTTAAAATCATCCACAAAGCTTCTGGTTGATGGAAGGCTTAGTTGTGAGATTTAGGGGGATGATGATGAAAATAATTATGATGATTGATTAAATATCATGGGACTGCTGAAAGCACACCTGACTCTTGATTTCCACAGAAACTATAGTGCATGTGTGCCTAAACTTAAATCACATAAGTAACATGTCTTTGTTGAAAAAAAATTAGAAAAAAGTAGGAGGGGATAAAAAGAAAAGTCGTCTATAATATTGCTAGTACTAATACAATAGTGCTAACACATCAATATGTAGAGGATAAATCATGTGTTGTCTTTGAGTGTTTCATACTAGTTATCTTCATCCCACTTAATCTCATTTTTTCTGGGCACCTGACTTTTATTTATATGTAATCATAAATTATTTCTGTTTTATATGCACTGCCTGAAGATTTGAAGAAATTAAGAAAATAATTTTTTGATGATTTGATGACTGCATTTGGAAAGTAACATAATGCAAAACAATTATTTAACGAATTTGTTCCACTGATAAAGTTGAGCCTCTTTGCCATGTTGCCCCCAAGAGGATGTCCAAAATAGTTCATGTTTTGCATTCTGTATGGGATTACATTAATTCCATGGAGCATGGAGATAAGAGATCCTATCTCTCAGTGCAGGTTTCCTCCAAGTGTGGCTTGTGAACAAGCTGCACTAGAGACTTCTCCAAGATTCTAAATTACCTCTGCAACAGAGCCCAGAAATCTGCATCTGTAATAAACAATCCAGGTGATTCTGATGCTTATTAAACACGAGAGCCACTGACTTATGGCCAGGGACCATAAGTCACTTATGCACGTGACCATTCCTGCCCAGTGCTAGTCTTTGTCACATGTTCCACTATTTTCAAAATTACAGCAGCAAGGCAATTTACCACATTCTCTTTAGTATAAATGATATTTGCTGATCATATGAGCAGCGGAGATATTTTCTCCTCTCACTATGTTTCGGTTTGTCTTCTTTCAAACTCGTGGTGGGAAGAAGCTTCATCAGTCACTCTCAACTCAGAATATACAGCATGATTCTCATGGATTACTGAATTTCAAGCTTTTGAAAAATCAGAAACATGATGCAGTAAATGTAATGGATACATAGATTCACCCAAATAACAGTGTAACATTTAGTGTTAATATTAAAGAAAGACATAACTATGTAAAACCTGCTGATTTTTTTTTCCAGTCTTAGACTAAAAATCCAAAGAATCTGGACAATGTCAAAGGATAGCCAGTGGATGTCACCAGTGCGCCGTGGATTTGTAGAATCCTCTGGTTTTTGCTGTTACCTCTCAGAAATAACTGCAGCTGGTGGTCTTATACCTTCGTAACATCCGATATTTTTTTCCTTTCCTTATAAATTATTGACTGATTCTGTACCAATTAGTTCTACCAGTTGGTAGGTTTGTTATCAAGTTAAGCTTCAAGACAAGAACCTGGACTCAAATGATTAAAAATTTAGAGGCTGTTGATTAAATATGCAGATAGTCTGTGAAGCTACTTCTTGAAACCATTATATTGTCTTTTAATACTAATGATTTGTATAATTAATAAAAAAACAAGCTTGAAAGCATCCAAGAAAGAAGGGAGACATTAAAGGGAATCGGGTTAAATGCCAAGAAGTAAGAATATAATTTGATCAGGACACATTTACCCTATAAGTTAGTTCTAGTTCTTTTGTTTTTCTAATAAGGTTCCTTTTCTAGCAAAGACTATGTATAGAATTGTACAAGTGTTTTGGAAATTATGTGTTGGATGTGTAAGTGGTCTGAGGGCTAATTAAATACATTTTGCAAATTATATACTTTTTCTTCCAATTAAAAATCTTAATTACCTCAGTGAATTTTCCGATTTGAAGGTTTGTTGTGAAGTGTACGCAGTGAAGCGTAGATGTCCAGATCAAATCAGGACTGCTGTTGAGATCCCCTGGCTTATAATAAAGCTATTTTTAGTTAATTATAAAATTATGAAATTGCCCTAGCAACTCTGACCCTAAATTCATGTTTTTAAAAAATGCATTTTTCTCCAGATCATGGATTCTTCTCAGCTATGAGCACAAATTTGGAGTCAGTCTGGTTCTTTCCATTGTGTGATAGCAGAAAAGACATTTAAACTCTGCATACTTACTGGTTTTTTTTAGCTACGTCATAGGGCAAATCAAACCATATCAGAAATAACTATAATTTGGGGGTCTCTGCTAAGTGTCAGGCACTATCACAGGCTCTTTTCATGGTTTACCTCATTTAATTTTTGAAAAAAACCCATATGGGACATTATGCTTCTCTGATGTCATAGAAGAGAAAGCAGAAAAGTAAAGTAGGAGCTGGCTTTCAAACCGTAGAGTGTCCGACTCAGAAACCTAAGAGCTTTTGTAATAGGGCCATTTTCTGCAGATGCTGCTGCCGCCATGCTTTCTAAGGCCAGGCGTTGCTCAGGCATTGCACTAAATATGTTGACTTAAATGTGAGGGCCACCAATGCAGAAGTCCAACGTTCCTGGGCAGAAAGTATCTGCCAAGACTCTTCCGGTACCCGTTGAAGTGCCCCATAAGATCAAATCTAGTTGATTATCTTTTGGAGATGCTGGAGTCAGAGCCATGTAGAGCATTTGTGTTTATTATTTAACTTTGGTGCATTATCATAAAAGACCAGAAACTGAAGAAGGGATTTGCATTCTTAAGTTAAAGATGGTAAATTATGTGAATACAAACAGTAGCCTCAAGACCATTTCAAGAGTCTGCATTTAACCCTGGGATCAATCAGTTCTTCTTCTGGTAGCCCTGGACACTGCCTTCATGAGGCTGATTACCAGTCCTCCCTCTGCTGGGGATCGTTTTCTGAAGATTACTTGTGTCACTCCAGTTTTCCCTGGGTTATGTGCTCGCACATCATTCCAAACTCAGCGGGACAGAATTATATCCATGGGTAAACACTGGAGGTGAATAAGATAGCAACAGTACAATGATTCAAAATAGGTTAAATGGTTCAGAAACTGAGGTTCTGGATTTGTAGACATAGGTATGGCGGTATGGATGGGTGGGTATATTGGTGATAAAATTTGTGTTCTGTTTCTTCGTACTTCAGGGTTCTTTTGTTTGTTTCGTCCAGGATTTTGACAAAACTGTTTCACTCTGCAGTTGCCTTTGTGGGTTGCTTTTCACTTCCTATTTAATGGCTATATCTATTGATCTCTATCGCTATCTCTCTGTCTCTCTCTTTTTCATACCAGATTATAATTCCTTTGTGGACAGGATCCCTGTCCCTGGATGTTCCAGTTGGGAGGGACCTTTGGGAAGCAGTACATACATGGGGGGCCTAGGATGGAGAATGAAAAGACGATATGTTTTTGGCACAGAAAGATGGAAGGTTCAAATCCACTTAACGGCTCTCTGGCTTTGGAACAAATAACGTTTCTGTACTTCACTTTCCACAAAAGGAATTAACAAAATGATAGAGATAAATATGTAAATCATAGGACCTGGCACAAAACATCTCAATGAATACCTTTTTTTTTTTTTTTTTTTTGGTGAGAGAGAGAGAGATAATGGGGGA
>NW_022631063.1:2565717-2660472 GCF_010015895.1 Lontra canadensis | reverse complement strand
AAAAAAAAAAAAAAAAAAAAAAAAAAAAAAAAGACTATTTCTAAAATTCTTGTTTTCCCCTTTCCTCTATGTGGACATAATAATCATTCAATAAGACTTGGTTAAAAGGGTAAATGGCTGCTACTCTTTGAATCACCTTGAAGCCCATTTCTTGATGATTATTTCATTCCTTATCATAATGTCCTAATGCCCTCCCTTCCCAATTGTTTTAAATGTGGACCTGTTGTCGTCAAAACCTCTCTGGGTTCTACTTTGGCTGATCATGGTCTGTTTGGGGCAGGCTCTCATGACCTCCTTTTCATATCTACTCCCCTAGAAGTAGACTTTTCTTCTCACCCAAGGCCTCCTTCACTTACCCACAATCTTGCTGTACTTCAAAGCACAACTTGAAGTATGCCATTTCCATGAACGCTTCCAAGAGAAAAACATTAGATTCTCACAGCCGCAGTTCTCTCAAAATTTTACATTTCTGAGGATATGCTGAAGTGGGCTTTGTAAAATTAGCATGCATTTGAAACAAACTATACGGTCCTCATGAGTAAGGAATGTATTTCATATATTACTGCCTATCATCCTGACACTACCTAGTAAGGTAGGCATTCAAATATTAGCTGATTTGAATAAGAGATACATTTCCAACCAAACCATAGCAGAAAGAAAGAATATAAAATAATCTTTCAGGATTTTAGAAAAAAGTCTATTTTTTTTGTCTTTACCAGTACCTCTTTTTTTAGGAATATGAAAATAATTTTACATCTATTTGTATGTGAGGAAATTTCTAGAGGTTTTTGTTTTGGCCATAATTGTTTTTTCTACCTTTGACTCATCTACTTAACATTTACAGATCACCTCCCATGTTTTAGATACTTTTCTAGATGCTCAGGAAATGAAACATAAAAAAAGACAAGGTCCTTGACCTCAAAGAACACATGAAAAGTGAGAAGGACAAATCAGTAACAAATAAGTATAAAGGTATGGTTGGTGCAGAGACAGAACTCAGAGGTATTGTGGGAGCACCCCAGGGCAAATTCAACCTGCTTTTGGCTGTCAGTCTTTTCAAAATAGAATATTCTTATCCCACAGCTTGCCCATGAAGATTTTTAATGGGTCCACACACTTTCTGTTATTGTCATACCTCTCTTTCTTGTTGCATTGAATACTTTCATATCCTGTGTTGGAAATTACACATATTGCATAAGTTTGTATGGGCGTGTATGTGTATACACATATATTTCATTTGCGGGTCTTCTTCATTCCATGCATAAAACTAGGTTTCCTTTTATGGCAATATTGATAATATATAATATATTCCTATGGCATTTGATTATTACCTTTCAAAATCATCAAGAATTTGGGCAAGATCTATTCTGACTGTTGACATCTGTAAAGATAATATCATAATATATTTCTGTATCATTTGACACTTTTCTTTTTTTTAAGATTTTATTTATTTGACAGAGAGAGAGAGATCACAAGTAGGCAGAGAGCCAGGCAGAGAGAGAGGAGGAAGCAGGATCCCCGCTGAGCAGAGAGCCCGATGCGGGACTTAATCTCAGGACCCTGGGATCATGACCTGAGCCAAAGGCAGAGGCTTTAACCCACTGAGTCACACAGGTGCCCCTATTTTTCAAAGCATTTTTTTTTATGGATATGTGAGCCTTGGGAGGAATGTTCTCCGGGAAAAATGTGCCATGTTCATAGCAGAGTACAATGGACAGAATATTTGGCAAATGCCACATGTGACAATTCTTTCCATTCAAAGGCAGTCCAAACTGTTTAAGTAATTCTTGTCATGTCAGAGAGTGCAAATGTTCTTCAGGTATGGTTGGTTGATTTTATAAATGAGTTTTTCCACTTTCCAAATTTACGTCAACAGACGTTTCATTAAATTATATTTAAAGATTTGACAAGACAGGTCCTGTGGAAAACACGTTAGCTCTCGTCACACTATGATTGGTCTAAGTGTGGTAGAGCCTGAAAGGGTGGGCTTAATCAGCATGAACATTTGCAGAAAGTAATGAAATTTAATAATAAATAATTCCAAGAGGCCTCGTTAAGCTGGAACATTGTTATCAAACTGAATATACATGTTGACAGCTATGCCAATAAATTTGAGAGCTGTGAACATTTACTACGTAAAATAATGAAGGTCCTTTAAAAGGCTCTGCTGCTCTGGTTCTAGGAAAAGGATTGCTTGCCGACTTTGTTTTCTTTCTTTGTCAAAAATGGAAAACTGAACGGAAAAACACTTCTGGGTTTGCTGTCAGAGACATGCCTGCAAAGAAATGCGGTAGGTCTAAGGGAACCGTAAGAAAGAAAAATTCCTGCAGAAGTTTATCATATTATCTCTACATCAAAATTAAAACTACAGATCTAGCTGACCACAGCAATTTCCTTGAGGTTTTACATCTTATCAAATTGAGATAGTGCTTTTGGATTTGGGTTATGAATAGGAATATAAGAAGATTACTTAATCCCTAGATCTTGATTCTGAATGCAGAATTGAACACAAACTCATTATAGTTGCTGCATTGAACTTAATAATATTATGAGCCAATAATTAAATACTATGCTTGAGGAAGATTATGTTATTTTTGCAACTACCGATAGTTTTTACAAAAGATAAAGGAAGTAGACAAGCTCTGTTAGATTTGTTTAGAATTTCTTGTTACAGAACATGGATACATTTTGGCATTAAATTGCCTTGGACATAAAAATATCTAGTGTGCAATTTCACATAGAGAACTTTCAGCATAGATGATTACAATTCAGTGCTGGCCAGAAGAGAATCAACTATATTATGGAGGCTGTGGTATAATAAATAAATTTGGTAAAGAGACTCATCTTCATGAGATTAATTTTAGGTGTAATTGCACAAACCTCTAGCATCACTGAAGATAATAAAATCCCCTTAAAAGATTTTAAAAACTCTGCACAAAGTGTTTCTGGAACATCAACAGATGTTCATGTTCTTGCACTGGATCTCATCAACAGAAGTAAAAGAATGAGAATGAATTTCTTTTCTTTGATTATTGTGTTTTCTCGCAAACACGTTAAATAATAGAAGACCTAGCACCTATGTGTCAATTGTAGTCATCAGCAAATAAAAGATATCTAGCTTGAATTGTCTTGAAAAGCAAAAAAGCCCTGAATGTGCGTGTCCTGTGTTTCTGACTCAGGGCATCTGGCACATATGACACTGAAGTCTACACTAAGAGCACTGGGCTAAATCCACCCCGCCCCCAATTTCTCTATGTCAACCAAATATTTGAATTTATTAAGAGATACTTTTAGGTAGGGATTGGTAAATCTGCTTCTCTGTACTTCTCATCCCTCTTTCCAACCTTTCATTGACTGTCCTTCCTGCACGTCCTCTCCACCTCGCAGCCCTAACCATGAATTACACCTTGGTACCTATTCCTAGTGGTCACCAAAATTCAATTCCCTCCCACTCCAGGCACATGAATGACAAACGCCTGGAGTTCCTGGACCCTGTAACCTTTTCTGACCAAAAGGTGGGCTAATGATGAAAAGCTTATGTGCCTCATTTGCAATTGAACCTCCAATGGTACTGAAAAGGTTACATCTTCCAGATAGCTCAGCTAAGAAATGGTGAAGTCTCTATCGCCAGACTTCCTGGGTGAAAAAGAACCCTCCACCAATCTGTTTTGCGTGTGTAACATGAGAAAGAAGCACTTGTATGTTAAACCAATTAGACTTTTGAAATTGTTTTGCAGTTGTTCTCTACTAAGCCAAACGTAGTACAAACTAATGAATAAATGCTCGGACACAGGGTATTGTATTTCTCATTCCCATTCTTCTTATCAAAACTTTCTGCATCTCAGCTGGTTGTCCTGTTAGGTTAGAAAGAAAGGTGTTAAAAAAATACCATGTGTATGAAAATATTAATAGCTACAACTACCCCTTGATGGTAAGAAAGAAGGCAAGGAGAGGACAAGGGCAAGGGTGATCAGAAGTAACAACACTCTTACCCAAGGAAATAACTTGGTAGAATATCAGAGTTCAGTGTCTGTCCAAGAGGGAAGGATAATTCAGAGCCCCTCCTGATTTCTGCCTGCAGTTCTAATAAAACCCTTCATGCTTCCAGGTCACTAAATCTTCTACCAGTTTATGTCTGCATAAGATCAAGAGTCAGTTGCTTCTTAAATGTAGACATTTTAAGTTGTTTAAAGTAAAATATATTCCAATATCAATGTGAAAAATAACCATAACTTAAGTTCAGGTAGGTAAACTTGTGGGAAACGAGATAGGACATCTAACTCTGTGAGTGTGTAAGAAGCAGAAATGTTACCTAGCCCCTCCTCACAGTTTTATTTTCCCATGACAACATCCACATCACAAATTAATAAATAATATTTTGTCATATTGACCTCATACTATTTTTCAAAGAAATAAAACATTATAGTTCCTCCCCAAAGGTAGTTACATTCACAAATTTTATGTGTATTTTTTATACTTTTACTACATATGTAACCATAAACAAGATATGCTATTTTCTGCTTATGTGTTTGAAAAAATTACATAATGCTATCAACCTATGCATATTGTTCCATAACTTGTTTTAAAAAAAAAAAACCCGAACATTATATTTTGAGGTCTATACATGTTGATTGATCTATTGAGCTATCATTTTATACATCATTCTGTTTAGCTGTGTGTGTGTATATTTCATTCTTGCTGCTTTTTAAGTTTATACCAAAATTCATCCATATCTCTATGTTATTTTTTGGGTTGTTTCAAAATTTGCACTATTACAGTTAATGCTGTAAAAGTACTTGAAGTTGTATTTCCTTATGAAAGCTTTGCTTATGCTGTTTCCACTGTTGCTAGATACATACTAAAGAACTGAATTGTAGGATTTTAAATTTTGTGTATTCTCTTTATTCCAAGGTATGCCAAAATGTTTTCGTAATTGATCCTAATGATTTATATGACTACCAACAATTAATGAGTTACCTAAATCCTCACCAACACTTAGTGTTATAGACTTAATTTTTGTTTTAGTCACTCTGGTGTGAATTAGTATTTTAATAACATTAATATGTATAAATATCTTCCCACAAGATTGTGTTAATTGGGAATTCAAGTTTTCTCTTTTGGTATTTCTTCACATATTTAGCTCATTTTACTATTTGGTTGTGTTTTTATCACATGTAAAAGTTACTTTATTATTATTATTTTTTTAGTTTTCTTGATTTTAATGCCTTGTATGTCTAATGTCTTCTCCCAGTGGGCAGTTTGTCTATATCCTTTGTTTACAGTGTCATTAGTGCACAAATATATCAATTTTGATCTGACAAAATTAATTCATCTATTCTTTCATAACTCCTGACTGTTTAACATCTTAAGGCCACAAATATTCCTACTTTTTATATGTAAGTTTTAATTCTCTTGGAATTTATATCTGTGTATATTGTTCAGTTAAGAGCTTGCCTTTATTTTTATTATTATTGTTTAATAAGTGAAACTAATGTCTAGATGTCATTTCAAGAATAGTCTGTTCTTTGATGATGTGTTTTCAATGCCTATTTTACCATTTAACAAGTTCACCTATAGGCACACTTCTGTTTCTGGAATTCTTATTCAGCTCCATTGATCTATCTGCCCTTTTCTACTCCATAACCACATTGTATGAATTACCATGACTTTATATAAAAATCTTTATTTCTAGTGGAACAGGACCTGTTTGTTCTTCACTTTTTCTCCCCATCAAGCATGTTTGGCTAGTTTTAGAGCTTTATTCCCTCATATGGATTTAAAAATCAGTTTATCAAAGTGTATAAAAAATTCTACTGTGCTTTTGATTGGAATTGCATTGAATTTATAGATGCCTGTGGCATTTTGACTATGTCTACATAATGCTAATATATGAAAATAACGACTTGGTACCCACCCTAGCCTTTAACGCTGAGCCACAAATAGCATGTATACATCACTTCCAAATCTAATGGGTCTCTCAAGAGATGTGAACCTGCTTTGGAGGTACTTTAGAAAGAAGAGCAGGTGGTGTTTAAAAATGGAAAAGAATTCGGAGAGGATTCAATTTTAAAAACAGAAATAGGGAATGAGCAAAAAAAAAAAAAAAAGTAACCATGGCAGGGAATGAAATGACATCTTATCAGCTCTGTGGCCGGGACGAAGGGGATACAGGGAGGAAATCACATGAGAATGCTAGTTGCAGCGTTTGACTCCTCAATGTCCTGAAATTGGAAACTTTTCGAGTATGTTTCAAAGTGGTAACCTTTCCCGCAAATAACAAATAAATTAGTTTCAAAAACCACTGCCAAGTTCAAGCTCCAGAATATGCCAGTTTAAATGGTCTGTGCCAATGCATTCTTATACACCCCACTTTCCTCTGCCAGCTTCTCTGCTGATTGGATACTGATGGATGGCAAGGCTCTATTCCACTGCAGCACTTTATAAATAACATAATGCTGTGATCTACAGCACAATGGCAATTCCTATTTTTGCAGCTATTGGACTGGCTGGAAACAAATGATTTCCCTAATAGCAGGCCTTTGGATGGATATTGGGCTCTGGATCCACCTCTAAAAAAAAGTGTCAAGAAGGTATTAAGACAAGATGTATATGTTTTCATGAATGTGAACATTTTAGGCATAAAGCATATTTACTATTTAAATATACTTCTGCTACCACACGTGAAAAAAATAAATAAAATAAACTGATACCAGGGGAAATGTCAACCACACTGCATATATTTGTTAGACAAATATTACTGTGTGGCATTAACTAATGTTAGTATTTTATGTCCCTAGTGCTTCTCTTTATTATTATTTCTGTAGAGTAATTATATATGTTTTTACAGACTTGTTTAAAAAAAAGAGATTCCATGACCGGTTTGATAATATCTAGGTGAGAACTTTAATTTAATCCAAAATTTGACCAAAATACACAAATTACAAAAATTTCATAATTGCCTGTCTACAGGGATACGGGCGCCACTAAACTTGATGACATTAACTGTAAGTTAGGCACTTACATCAGCAGACAGGGAATCCGTTGTAATAATGTCAGGTGGCTAACTAGATTAAAAAGACCCAAAAATAAATTCCACAATTAATTTAAAATGGATACTATAAGAATTGTAGACTTTGGTAATTATTACAGCTGCAAAGGGTTACATTTTCATTTTGTCATCCACTTTATTGATGAGAATCAAGTGCAAGTTCTTCTCTAATTCAAATATTACACATGAAGTCATTTTAATGTCAGGCTGTGTGCTTTAAATACTAATAATTTAAATAAAATAATCCAATAAATATATTGGATTGAAAGTTTGGACTGGGAATTTCACAGAGCTGGATTTGAATCCCAGGTCTGTCACTTACTCAAAATGTGAACTTGGCAAATTATTTACCTGTCAGAACTCAGTTTTTCTCATCTGTAAAATGGGGATAATAGAAGTTGCTTCATCATAATGATACATTAGAAGGATAAAGTACGTTAAGCACATAGTTGCTCAATATAGATTAGCTGTTATAATAATTCTTTTTTTTAAAATTTAATTTCTTTTCAGTGTAACAGAACTCATTGTTTATGCCTCACACCCAGTGCTCCATGCAATACGTGCCCTCCATAATACCCACCACCTGGCTGTTATAATAATTCTTATCTGTATGTTCTAAGTTTGTTATCCTCATAGTGGTAGAATGCATATTTGGTGCACAAATAGGACTAAGAGAGCCCAGATGAAACTGGTTGTATTCTAAGTTTACCAACTAGTGACACACTTGTTTCATCAACTCTGGAGCTTAACCTTCAATATAGAGAGAAGTATCCCTTCTTTACTACGATGTCTTCTGTCCACTCTGGTAACGCCTTTATCATCTTCCCTTCATTGACCTATCAAGTCAGGCTACCCAGGATATTATGTAGGGCACAGAGAAGAGATATGTTTTTTAATGCACTGGTGTTTTCTGAGCTGGAGGAAGGACGGACATTGAGAGAATTGAGTCCTTTAAATAGGTTCCTGAAGCAGAAGGAAGGAGCTATTGTGGAGTGGGGATCTGAGCCACTGAGTTGCTGCATGACCTTCAAGGTATTATTCTACTTTTGCCCTAGAAAAAAGGAAAACAAAACTACAAAACTCTTGGTTCCCTTCATCCATCACCCCTAGTGTGTCTGTGTGTGTGCCTGTGTGTGCAGAATATGGCCCACGCATCATCTTTGTCAATAAGGTTTGGGAGAACTAGCTTAGCACTACAGTGGGAGGTAGAAGGCATGGTTCTGAAGTTTCTGCCTTTAAAAATATGACCTTTCGTTATAAAACTGGAACCTATATAAACAAACAAACATCAAGCAAGAGAAAAAGGAATGACCTCCTCTCAAGAGAATGAAGTTGTTCACAAGAAACCTATTCCAGATCCACTGTCAAAACACAAGGACCCCCTAGTATTCTCAGTATCAGTGTCCCGGTGTACTTCAAAGTTATGATGGTATGATGGTGAGGTCAGATACCTGGATAAGTGAGGCACCGCCTGTGGAAATTTCTGAGAGAGCTGGGTAAAGTCCCGTTAGTTACGGAAAGATTTAGTCACCTAATGTTAGCAGTGAAGGAGAGATACTTAGAAACGTACACGGCTGATCTCTTTTCTGCGTGTCAGAATAATCTTTTAAAATGAGAATACAGCTGATCATTTCACTCTTTGAACCCCTCCCACAGCTTTCCATTGTCCGTTGCATTCTGGAAGTTATTGCTATGACCCACAAGGTCCTCCGTGATCCTGACCCTGCTTCTCTTTGCAATGTCTTCCATTCCTCTTCTAAGTATGTTCCCAGATCCAAGGGCCTCTTTCAGTTCCTCAGCAGTCTGTTTTCCCACATCAGGGCTGGCACGTGTGCTGTTGTCTCTGCCCAGAATGCTCTTCCTCCAGATGTGTGCAGGAATGCTTTCTTCGCATCTTGGAGTCATCTTTTCAAATGGCTTCTCATAGAGGCCTTCCCCTCCATCTTCTTTGAGAAAAAAACTCCACGAGGGACCTTAATCTACCTCATGCATCACTACAGAGCCAGCACATGCTGGCTGTCTAGAACACATTGTCTGGGTAGGTCTTCAGCAGCACTTGTTGAGTGAAGGATGAAGGGCTGAATGAATCAATAGCTCTGCTCTAGCCTCTTAGGGATCTATTAGGTCACTCCGTCACTAAGTGGAGCCTCAGACCAAGAACTTCATATGTTTATCAGGGTCTTTCAACCTCAGACTCACTTTTTTCTCCTTGCTAAGGCAGAATAGTGAGTGTTGGAAGCCAACTCAGAGAAGGGCTCCAAGTGACAATGTCTCTGAATTCTGGTGAAGGGTGGGGAGTAATTGAATGTTTAATGTGTATTTGTTTATCTGGGGGATATAGATGTGAGCCAGATGTGATCTCTTTCCTGTCACATTTTACAGTTCAGGGTATGGGAGTGTCCTTTAATAGGTATGTCTAGTGTAAATGTGGTAGTCACATTGGCATGGTGGGCAATGGTACTGCTGTGTGCTGAGTGCTATGTGGAAATATAGGTAATACTTCATCTTTTACGACAGCGCTTTGAAGGCAGTGATGCTATTGTCTTCCTAATTTAACCTGTTCTGTATAAACAGTGGGCTTTATGTAACTTTGGGTCTACATGCCATTACAAAAGTCTAGAGTAGGGCTGGTAAATCCACCTGTCTGCTCTTCACTTAGTGATTAAGTCAGGAAGTGTTCTTTGATCTGCTACAAAGAACCAGGCACTGTGCTTAGTGTGCTGGCCCAGGGATATTGCTTTGAATAAGAAAGACAAACTCCCTTCTCTCACAAAGCCCTTACATTCATGTGAGAAAGACATTAAATAAGAACTACTATGTCAGATTTTGGAAAGCATAATGATGGAAGGATGGTGATGAGCAGTAGGACCACCGGGGGCTGGGGCTGGGTAGCTTCAGGTCTGCTGATGAAGAGAGGCTTCCCTAAGCATGTGACATTTGACCTGAGGCTGGAGGAATGACTGGGAGCTGCCCCTGGAAGAGCTAGGGGAAGAGCCTTCCATTCAGAGAGGGGCAAGAGTAGGACTCCAGGTAGGGCAGAGTTGTGTGTGTGAGACTGAGGAAAGCCAGTGTGGCTGGGCCCAGGGAGGGTGAGAGAGAGGGGAGGCGATAAAGACAGATCATGTAGGGTCTTATGGGCTGTGCATAAGAGTTTGAATTTTATTCTAAGAAAGAGCAAGGGGAGTCATTGAAGTGTTGTTAAATGCAGGATTGACAGGCTCTGATTTATATTTTTAAGGGTTATTGCTGTAAAAAGAAGAGGTTGTAAGGGGAGCATGAGTAAAATATAAGACTTAATGGTCTTTGAGACCACTAGTAGACATATATTTCCATTGATGATAACACAACTTAACCCAGCAAAAGTATGTTGCATAACCTCCATGTGCCAAGCACTGTGCAGAAATAAAAAGTTAGTGTTGCTGGATTCTTTCAACAATATTACTAGGTTTTTCTATAGGGACACAACTGCCATATTTTTCAAAATTGATTTCTTCATTCATTTTCAATTTCCTTTTCTTGATTAGCTAAATCGAAAGCAAATGTTTGGGGTCCTTTTAACCTGCTCACCTCAAACCCTCGTTCTCTTTTTGAACAGATCTGTAATTTCCCAAAATAGTGCATGGCTGTGGCATATAGTACTTATCCCAAAGAAGCAGGTTCTGCTGGGGGTTCATGCTTGAGTCCATTTTTCTTATCTTTCTTAAATGGCCGAAGTTAACTGATTTGAAAGGGCCTCATTTTAAATTACATTCATTCAGTGAAAACAGAAATTAACACTTAGAGACATCTATATGCTAATGATTGTAGCTCAGGGAATTCACTTCTAACCTTTTCAAAAAGCGCTGGTAAAGAGCCATTTCACTTGAAAGCAACTTAGTAAAACTGGTAGATTAATTAAATACCATAAAATTTCTTTAAAAATCTTTATTTCATTTATCATTTATGCCATTATTTTTTCTTTTTTATGTGGGCCACCTTGGCTCAGATCGTGCCTTCTAGGACATACTATTTAGCAGATTACTTGACATGAATAATGCAAAATCCAGAGCAGTAATGTAATGCCAAGAATTTGGAAGAGAGTAAAAGAACAAAAGACAAACAAAGGAAATCTCTTTATCAAGGCCACCCCTAACTCATGTCGCAGGTTGTGCAATTTTTTTTTTTTTTTTAAGTTCGTTTTGCTTTGTTAGTGAAGCCCTGAGTGAGGACACAAGCCCAGGCTCCGTGAATGAAGTCAGAGTGCAAATCCCCACTTACCTCTTTAGTCGCATGCTCTTGCATTGTGAACAAATTGCACAGCTGTACGTGAAATCCTTTAGTGGTGCTAGGTCTCCTGTCTCTATCTTACTTATCTATATTTGCTTATCTCTACTTATCCTCATCCACGATTTAACATATCTTTAAATTCTGTTATCAGGAAGAAGCAAGCTCTTCCCTAATCTACCCCTGCCCTGAAGTGTCAACGCCGTTAAGGATTTGGTAGTAGGATGTATTTTGTTGAACTCTATGAAGAAGAAATCATGAACTTGAGCAGGGTAGCCCCTTCAAGGGGATAGGTTAATTAAGTCAAAGTAACTATTTTATGCTATTTATGCTATATGAAAATGCTATTTTCACACCCAACATATTCGTCTATCTTCTGAATAAGGGCACAGGATTTTGCAGTCAGACCTGCTTCTGAATCCTGGTTCCACCTACCATTTATTTTTTGTATGACTGAGCATGTTATTTGACTATTCAGACCCCAGTTTCCTCCTCTGTGAAAAGGGTACAGTAACACTTGCTGGGAGGATTAAATGAGAAAATGCATGTACAGTACTTGGTAAGATGCAACTAAAGGGAAGTACTTGAAGTGGTGAGGCAAAATTGAAGAGACAATTGGAAATATTGCTGAAATAAGGGACCTCACTCAGGTACATAAACTGGGGATATTGCATGACCTTATGCTAAAGATTTTTTAGCCATGCTTCCTACACACTTTACTTCTTGACCCATGTGTTCAAAAGTGGCCCTCTGTAACTATTAAAGGGAATCATATCAATACATTTATCCATGGTATGTTTATTTTTATTGCCCCTCCATTTTCTAACAACTGTAAAAATAGATGTAGTCCGACATTTATTTACACTTAGAACCTTCACCACAATCAAAATGATAAGTATATCAATTACCCCCAAGTTTCCTGGTACACTTTTGTAGTTCCTCCCATTACCCTCCCATCATCTACCCTCACCAAACTTCCTTCCCATCCTCAAACAGCCCCTGATCTGCTGTTTGTCACTCTAGATTAATTTGTATTTTCCAGAATTTTATATAAACAGAATCAAATAATATGTACTCTTTCTTTTTTGGTGTTGTTTTGATCTGGTTTCTTCCACTCAACATAATTATTTTAAGTCTAATTTTCAAGGTAAGCATTTTGACCCCAACAAAGTCATTTTTTTCCCTCCCTGAATAATATCTACACCATTGTACGTATCAATAATTTATTCTTTTTTCTTGCTGACTAAATATTCTTTTTTATAGATATAACATAATTTTTTTATCCATTCACCTGTTGATGAACACTTGGATTATTTCCAGTTTGCACTATTACAAAGACATTTGTTGTGAACATGAAAGTGTAAGTCTTTGAATGAACAAATGCTTTCATTTCTCTTAGGGAAATATCTAGGAGTGAAATGGCTAGATCCTATAGTAAGTGTATGTTCACCTTTTAAAGTAATTGCCAAGTAGTTTTCTTAAATGGTTATACCATTTTATAAGATTTTTTATCAGTATAGGAGAGTTTCAGTTGCTCTATTTTCACCAGCACTGGGTATGGTCAATCTTTTTTGATTTTAGCCCTTTAAAGAGTGATATCATGGTATCTCATTCTGATTTCAAATTCTCTACTGACTATCATGTACATCTTTGACATCCTTATAATCTCTTTGGTGAAGTGGTTACTTAAATATTTCGCTTCCCTTTTTATATCGAATTATTTTCTTCTTATTGAATCTTGAGAGTTATTTACATATTTTGGAAACAAACCTTGTATCAGAGATGTGATTTGCAAATGTTTCCTCCCTGTCTTTGGCTATCTTTTCATTCTCTTTATGCTGTCTTAAAGGAAAG
Organism: Lontra canadensis; assembly: GCF_010015895.1. Taxonomy (NCBI): domain Eukaryota; kingdom Metazoa; phylum Chordata; class Mammalia; order Carnivora; family Mustelidae; genus Lontra; species Lontra canadensis. The sequence goes on along the minus strand of NW_022631063.1, from coordinate 2,647,307 downwards.
TTCTGAATTTTAATGAAGTCCAATTTATCAATTTTATCTTTTATAGATCTTTGCCTAACTCAAGTTTACAAATTGTTCCCTATGCTTCCTTCTAGAAATTGTATAGGTTTAGGTTCTACACTTAGATCTATGATGCTTTTGAGTAAAAAAATTTATGTGGTGAGAGATTCAGATCAATGTTCATCTTTTTGGATGTGAATATTCAGTTGGCCCAGCACCATTTGTTGAAAACACTATTGTTTTCTGCACTGAACTGCCTTTGTGACTTTGTCAAAAATCAATCGATCATATGTGTATGGATCTATTTCTGGACTCCCCATTCTGCTCCATTGATCTGTTCATGTATTTTTAAAGCCATGGTATATTTTGTAACTTTTTACTCTCTAAGCACTCTGCTGCACACCATTCCACCAATCTCCCCTTCTTCCAGGTAGTTCAACTGGCAACTCAGTTTAATTTTCTTTTAGTGAAATTTAGTCAAAATGAATTTAGCCTGTGATCTAAAATGGGTCTAAACTTCTTTTGACCCTTTGTTAATTTTGTTTTCCAGTTTTCATTTTTATTTGGTTTGTGGTTTTCAGAGGGGATGTGTGATGAAAATACCTTGACAGACTGTTTTCTATTGCATACAAACCTATAGAAATTAGCATCAATCATCAAACTGCTCATGGTAGGATGGGGAGTAGCAAAGGGAAAATGAAACAAAGAATCCAAAACAAACACCAAACCCTCTCTAAAGGATTCCTGCTAATGACTGTGTCCATTTCTAAATTATATCCATTTTTTCTCTGTGCTCTGTTGTATACACAGAGGGAAATGTTCCCCCCCCCCTTTTTTTTTCCTGCTTTAGACCTGACATTAGGGGTTCTCAAAAGCAGAGGCAGGCCAGAAATCCCAGGGCCAGATCCAGTTGAGCCTGCTTGAGAACAGGGCTTTCTCAGGTAGGATTCCACTTGTAAATCCCAGCTGTCAAACTGTGATGAACAGAGCCTCAGAAGAGGGAAGAGCCAAGCCTCGGGAGGAGTGAGGAGAGCATGTGTGTTGCACACTGTGAGGCAGGGAAGGTGGTTATCAGCCCTTTCAGAGGTCCAAGCTGATTGGCGAGCTCCTTGTTGATGCTAATGAAGCTATTTTTACCCTGATGGCTATATTATTCCCAGCAATTGTCATGGTTACACGGACAAAAGGAGAAGGCGAATGGTAAACTTTCTGAATAAAGGAGACAACATGAAACTGGAATCATTTAATCATTTATTCTAACAACAAAAACAAGTCCTTTCTAGGATAAGTTAATGAACTCTGTTTTACCCCTGAGGCTATAATCCTCCACTAACATCAGTCTCCTCATCTGTTAAAATGAGGGGGTGGGGCTGGATGATCTCTGAGGTCCCTGCCGGCACTGGAAGTTCTATGATTCTATGATTATTTCATCTATTTGTTTCTCAGTGACTAGAGGTTTTGCATTCACTATGTGTAGAAACAAAGGGGACTTTTCAATTGGGAAGTTTGAAATTTTATTTGTATCACAAGCTGGATTTCAAAAGACAGAGTTTTAATGAAAGGAATTGATCTCTAATTTATTTTGGACCACATACAGTCACCTGCCCATTTGATGACACATTGTGGGGGGTTGGCAGGAAAGTCCTAAAAAAAAAAAAAAAAAATCCCGCTGGCCCTGTGCAATTTCAAATTCGTGATAAGTTTGTTCTCCTCTTGAGGAGAATAACCTGATATTTGTACTAACTTCGATCCTCTTTCAAAATGATTCTCAAACACAATTTGGCAGAATGCATCAAGCTAAATGTGGTAGATGTGTCCTCACCACTTGTCAAAGCTGGGCCTGATAGAGCCGGGATGCTTATCTCTGGCCTCGAGCAGACCCTATGGAGACATTAAAAGAATGCATTAGGGTTCTTTCAGACAGGAATCCATAGGCAGATTGCTAAAATTGTTATATATCTGGGCCAAAACCAGTTAGGACTTTATTGAACTCTATAGCCTTTTCATAGCATAGAATTTATAGAGAATGAGCATAATGTTAGAATCAACTAGCTGAAAGTGTTAGCTCATTAATCCCCAATCTTCATTCAGAAAATCACCTAAATTTCTTCTAGTCCACATACCAGTAGGAAAAAGGCCCCAAACTTTACAGTTTAAGTATACAGTGTTAGTCTTAGCATGGAGAAACTTAAGTAGCCTGGTTCTCAAGGAACTTAAAATCTACTCAAAGAGAGAAGGGAAGATCTGGTTAGCAGTGAGCGACAGCTGGTGCCCTTGGTGGAGGGCATGGGGATAGGATATGTTTCAGGTGCTTACTGTGTACCAGGTACTACGCAAAATTCTCACTGGGAGATCCTATTATTTATGTTCTATGGATTAAAACACTGAGTCTCAGGGGATTAAAGAAAGATACCATGGTTGCATATCTAGTAAACTTCTGATCAGAGGTTTGAATCCTGGTTCATCTGACACAAAGCCTGCCTTATTTTCTCAGCACCACGGACAGCAAACAGGTTTCCTTTCACCTGCTTATGCTTAGTAATTGATGGAGTTAATTAAAGTGTTGACTTAGAAAGTTTCTGAAAGGACATCTGCGATCAGAGGGAAGAAGTGTCTTGGTTTATTTGTGATGCAGCGTGGATTCTCAAAATTTCTCATATTTGCCCTTGCATCTGCTAGAATGCACCTCAATTAATGGAGGAATGAAAAGAAAACTCCACTGAGTGTGCATATTCAGGGAAAATTTCTTAGAAATCTGGGAGACCATCTGGCCTTGATGGTTGGGAGGAATTTGGACAAGTGGACAGAGAGCAAACCAGTACTCCAAAAAGAGTTTGAGATGTGAAGCAACAAGAGAACAGCTCTTTAAAGCAAAGAAGGGGTAATTTTTATGAGCCTGAGACATTTGCCTTCACGCCTGTGTTAACCACGGGGCGAAGGAACACAAGCAGATTGTTTAAACTGGTTCAAAGCCTTTTCGCATTTACCCTGCTTGAACAATCTCTCCGTGTTTCATTAGTTGCCAATAAGTTACTTCTTTGTTTCTGTGTTTGGTTTTATGGATTCTATTGTTGGGCTGATGAGAGCACAGGGAAGCCATGTAATGACAAGGGGAAGCACTGGCTGGGGGAAAGAAAAAACACTTTGAAGTGGTGGGGCTCCCAGGCTGCATCTGGGCACAATGCCAGCTTTTCTGTAGCTGAAGAACTTGCCTTGGAAACAGCTGGCAATGGCTACAATTCACCTGTAATAAAGACAAGCAAGACGACTACTCAGCACCCTAATCAATGATTTAATAATTGTGTCAATGAAACAGATTATTTGGTGGACTCTGGGGGATTCAAGTTCCCTCTGCAGTTACATGCTGCCTTTGAACATGGTCTGGTCTTCCTCAACAGACTTCCCCATTTCCCTCCCGTATTTTATTTTAAGACTCTTCTGGTTACAACTTTTATAACAAAATATATTGGAACATCATATACTCCTTCGACTCATTGTTTATTGACGTTTGTGGAAGTGTCAGGAAATTCCAGCGAGCAAATAGAGCCTTTCCCCACTCCTTCTATCTAGGTTTGTAGAATCTGTCCCTGGTGGCAATATTGTCCCCTTGGGGGTCGTAGAACCTCTTCTTTTCAAACAAGCTGCTGCTTCTCAGGATGTGTCACACTTTGGTCTGACAGAGGGGGCTCTGCCAGAAAGAGGATAATGTTAGGTTCCATTGCATTTTGGATTTTCTCTAACTTTTTCTCTGGGATACTATAAGTTGCTTCAAACTCAGATGAGGTGCTATCCAATCATAAGCTCCTACAGAGTTTCTGGATGACCTTTTCCACCCTACTTAACAGTAGTCAAATGAATAGATGCCATAAAATGTCAGGACACTGATTTTTGGCTTATCCTGGAACACACAGTGGGCTGACATATGGGGGGCAGTGCAGGATGGCTGGTGGTCACGGCCCCTTGCATGAGCACGTGGCTGCCAGCTCCCCTTCATGGGGTTTTCATAATGGTTTCCACTGTATCTTCTTCATCTCACTCAAAATGATTTAATTGACTATCCTCTAAGCTCTCACATGTCAGTTAGACCTAGTAGGTTTTAGGGAACTCAGCATTAATGATACTGAGTCAGTTAGAATTAGGTCTTCCCTGGTGGTGAACCTATCATGACATTGACTTTTATGAGGAAAAAAAGGGGGGGGCTATGTCATTGTGTAAGCGGCTCTTAAAGCTTGTTGGTAGGTAGGCAATATCTCAGACAGGGCCTCAGATAGGTTTAAACAAAATTGGGACCTTCCCCCCACCAGCAAGGTAAACAGGCTTAACATTTTATAAAGAATCTGCTCTGGGTCCCCTTCTAAAAGCCAGGTCCCAGTTATTTGTTAAGCATGCCAAACTCCTGCCGTGCTGGGATCAGACTGCCTGGCCCCGATTGTTGGTGATTCCCTTTATAATTTGAGCATTTTTTTTTTTTTTTTGGTGTCTGTTATTTTGAACTGTGGACCCCAGTGCCCATTTGGAGGCAAACAGAAAAGCCCCACTCAACATTCTGATATGTATAATGGCTCCAGGCAAGTTTTCCGTAGGTGGACATACATTTGTGTTGTATTATTTTAAAAACACCTCTCTACTGTCACTCTCCTTATCCCTGGTTTATCCTGAGCTCCACTAATTAAGGTCCTAATCTGTGAGAATATTGTGGCCCTTTTAAGAGTATATGCATTTTAATGGATTTGCTTAAGGCCCGAAAAAGATTCAAGACACAAAAGACTGAGTCGATAATGGTGGGATTTCAGGCAGCATGACAAGCATTGAAGGATATACTTTTGGCCAGAGGCCCTGCCTGACTCCATTCAAATTTCACAAAACAGACAGTTGTCTCTCCATAAGCAAATGAACAATATTCTTTTCTTCCTTTTTTCCTTTCATAATTTTGACATAAACTATGCAAGGGAAAGCAGGTACTGGCTGGTAGTATCCATTATGTATGGGGGCCAATTTTATTAAGGATCTAGGAAATCCCTCCCTTGGTGGCATATTTAGAAAGTACTATTGGCATCCCGTCCCTCTGTGTTACCAGTGAATGACATGTCAATGTCTTGATGCCTGATCTTAATTATTCACTCTCTGCCATTTCCAGAGCCCTGAGATGGCTTTCGTCTGTGCTGACACATGGAATATAGCAAAGAGCATTAGTGGATTCCAAATATGACTATGAGAACAGAGAAGAGAAATTATATGTGTATGTATATATAGATCTATAATATACACACACATGCATTCAGTATATGGATATATACATATATGCATATATGTGTATCTGTAGATAGATATAGATGTATCAATAGCTATATATAGACATAAAGGTTGATCCACAAAATCAATTTAGTGACATCCAGCACGTATGATGAAAGCACCGTCTCATTCATACATGTAAGAAACCACAGTGACTTTTTTTTCCTGACCATTCCCGAAGAGCACACTGTAGTATTCAAATGTTATCTATTAATATTTATGCAATGTTTCCTATTATATAATTTGTAGAGCATTCCTTTGAGGATAAAATAAAACAATAGATATGAAAATAGATATGATCTTGAAGATCATAAATTATAAACTGAAAAATATATTTCATCATAATTACAACTATGTTTCAGCATAAATATGACTATATTTTCATGTTAACAATTTGGTTTCAAGTTCTGGATTATGACTTCCTAGGTGGCACAACTGACGTTCGTGGATTTTCACAGTGAATGCCAGACATGGCACAATCATCAAAAAGGTACAAACACAGTGAAACAGAAGGAACAATGAATGCCAAGGAGATTGAGTTTTATTCCCAGCTTGCTGGTAACAAATCTTATGCCTTGGGCAAATCATTTAACCTCACCAAGTCTTTGCATCCTTATCTTTAAAATGAAGGGGTAGCTCAGCCAATATCCCATCCAGATTCAATTTTCAGGATCCTTGGTTAACCTTTAAAAAAAAAAAAAAGAAAAAGAAAAAAAAAACAATGTAGGAAACTTCTCAACAGGGAAAGTTACAAAGTCTTTCCTCCCACCACAATAATTAGCTTTGGTCCAAGTCCCACAACATGTAAGGTTGTAAGAATTTGGCAAAACTGAAATATTTTCCAGAAATTATTTTAATGCCAAGAGACTATTATCAGCTGTATTGCTGCCAGGACATTATAATGTGTGAGATGAACCAGTTTTCTTAAAAAAAGATAAGAACACAAACAAATATAAAAGCGTGGGTGAAATCTTTTGCTGATTTGAATTTTTAGTGTCTATCTGATTTGTCTGACTACAAAGAAGTAGTCAAGGAAAATTTTTTTCTTTTACTTTATTCCTACCTTTCCTTCCTTCCTTCAAGAGCCCTGTTCCATACAGAAAAAACAGGGTCAATGGAATCAATGTTTGTAGCTAATTTGGATGGTATGGGCTGTTTCAATGGGTTGTCAATAAACTTTTGGGAACCCTTCTTAGGCATTCTCATCTTTTGAAGAAGATAAAGGGAGTAGATAGAAAGAAATTACAGCAGGAAACACATCTTCAGTGATCTCCTGGCAGAAAGCCACAGCATTCCTCCATTAAGTGCCCATATTCTGCACCCAAACTCTGCCAATGTTTGATTTTCCTCTGATATGGTGACATTCTGTAAACAGTTTGCAGCCTTTGTAATTTCTCCATTTTAATTTTAACTGTGTTGATAAATTAACTGGATTAAACTAGTTATGGAAAAACAGATGCAAACATCTCTGAAGGTCTTAAAAGTACAGTGATATTTGAATCAACAATCTGAAGCCAGTGAAAGAACAAGCTCCCCTTCACATCTATGTTGGTGAAAAGCAATCCAGGCTGAGGGAGGAGTAAGTGCAAAGGCCTTGGGGCATTTCTTGAGGCCAGAGAGTGCCTGGTTGGAGAAAGAGCAAGAATGCCAAAATGCCTGGTCACAGTGAGGGAGCAGAGGGTAGTGGATGATGTGAAGGGTGAGGACAGTAGGACTTGGTAGGCCATTGTCCTGAAATTGGGACTCATGGAGGATGTGGGCAGAGGAATGACTTGAGCCAAGTGATGTCGAACAGTGCATCTCTGGCAGTCAACAGTACATCTCTGGCAGTCAACAGCGCTGTTAGGAGGCAATTACAATAATCTAGGTGATGGGTGAGGGTACCTCCGAACAGGTGGTAGTGGAGGAGATGGTGAACAGTAGTCTGGATCTATTCTGACAGGAGAGCTGACATATTCTGTTGATGGATAAAATGAGGGGTAAGAGTGAAAGGGAGAAGTCCCAGATGACTCAGAGGTGATGGCCTGAGAAACAAACTATGGAATGGCTGTCAACGGAGATGAAAGGATCAGGAATTTGTGGACCAAAGTTTTTGACACCCACGTGAGAAAGAAATTTCTGTAAGACCTTAATCAGTACACTTGTACTGGGTAGCTATTTTCATTCATATTTAAATTCAAGAGAGAAGTTTAGGAGATCGAAAAAAAAATCTAGGTTTAGCCCATTCTCTTGGTTTTATCTGTTCAATTTATTTAGATAGCTAGTCGATATGTACTCTAATCTCATACACATTAGAAGCTAGGTACTAAGTGCTGTGAGAGACAGGAAAATGTTTACATGAGAACTATACTATCAGCATGCATATAACTTAATTGAACATGGAAGTATGTGTCATTGGCACAAGTAACGTGTTATGGTGTTTGCGTACACCAAAGTGATTTTGAGGTGTTCACACGTGAGATAGCCTTAAAAACAGGTTGGCCTTTACATTCCAGAAGGGAAGGTCTTTATATCATCAACTCCAGAAAGACTATTGAAGGGGAAAGGAATTTTCTTATTTGACTTTTGTAAATTTACTGCAGGTAATCTGGGAGAATAATCTTGACCAGTCTTTCTTAAGAGGTTTTGAGAATTAAGCTCTAAGGCTCGTTGTATGTAATTAATTTACTTATCTCACATGCATCTAGAATGCAACTAACTATGTACCATCAGTGGGAAAATTGAGAAAATTGTTCTGTGGTTGAAAAAAGTCTGATCTAGTCTATATGGGTCCTAAATTCAAAGTTATATTTAACAAGTATAGTATATCTCATCTTCTGGTCAAACTTTCATATCTAACCCAGAAAGCAAATAAGATGAGTGGTACACACCTGATGTCTGCTGAGCTCAACACCAGGTAAGAGGCTGTAGAGATAAGTGAAAATGGCAAAAGAAAGAAAAGAAATTGCTCTTACCCTTGAGACTCACATAATCTAATTGGGAAGACAAACACAAGGACAAGTACATGAGAACAGCTTTATAGCACAGTCTAAATATTGACCGGTGATATCATAGTCTGAGTGTGGACAAAAGGTAGGGTGATAATTTGTGTCGAGGAATAATCGAGGTTGGCCGGGTTGAAGCAGAGAGGACATCCTTGAGGGTCTGACTCTTAAGAAAATATTGGCAAGTCATTGATTAGTCAATTAAAAAAATCTGACATTTGAGCATGGATTTTATGAGCTAAGCAACTGAGCCTTTATAGGAATGCTGATATTCAGATGGTTTTCCATGATTTTCAGAATAAATCTTCATGTACGAAAATCTTTGCTTCACTCATATATGTGCTTCTCAAGCCTGTTGGATTTTCCTCTCCCGAAGGCTGACATCTGTCTAATACTTAAGTTGTGAAAAATGTCCCCTTTGATAGACTCTTCTGTTGACAGCTACAAAATTTCCTTGTGGCGATCACTGGGGGCTGCCTTCTCAAAATGAACACTCCAATAGGATGAAAACTTGGAAGGCAATGCAGGCTCCCACAAAAAGGCAAATTCCTCACCCCAGTGTGTGGATAACTGTGTGATAAAGCTTTTTTGGCTTTTAGGATGTAGGACCTGGACTCAGCAGGGTGTATGATCGTCAGAGAGCTCCATGCCAGTCTAGAAATATCTGAACACACCGAAGACAGCAGGAAATCACAGTGTACTTTCCCAGGACCCCTCGGTGCAGTGTGTTGCCGAAACCAGCATTTTGCAATGGCAACATCTTGGGGTTAGGTGTGAGAGAGCAGGTACTGCTGCAAGTGGAGGAGGCAAGGTCGTTAGGCTTTCTGAAGGCATGTCGAGGGAGGCAGCAAGAACGAGACAGCGCCCTGTGCAACCTGCGCACAGCACATTGAAATATCACATAAGCGATGTAGAGCATTTAATGAGTCGGGACTGAAAACTTTAATTAGCTTGTAGGGCTTTTTATTATTTTATTTTTTGTTCATTATATTTTCTGCTCAGTCTCTGTGGATGTTCTGCATTTTCATCATCAAATGACTGGCTGGCTATTTTTGTCAAACAAGAAGCCTGAAACCATCAAGTCTGAGTGCGGAGACGGTCTGCCCGCTCTGTCAACAGGATGAAAGTGAGTCTCGGGCTTTTTTAATTACAAGGATAACATGTTCGCTCATCTAATAATGAAGATGGTTAGCAATTTTAAATTTTAATAATCAATTACTGAAAGTAATTCTCCATTAAACCACAAGAGAGCCATTAAATCTCAAAAGATGGAACATGCTGTATGTAACAGTAGCAAATTTTCTATTTTTAAATATCATTAGGGAATATCTGATTGTTTCATTTCTCTGCATTTCTTTTACCTTTTTCCTCATGCAGACCATCTCATTTTCCGCAGGAAGACAGCACATGATCTTATAAATAATAAAAGAAAACCCTTGCAAGACTTGATCCAGGGGTGTGAAATATGTGCTAAGAATGTAATTTATTTCAGTCTGGGATATTTTGACTGAATAATAAGGAAGGTGACTAATTAATATTATACTATGCTATGGGCAAGGCAGCACAGTGGGCTAATCCCTGTTCTCTTCACCTCTGGAGACCCGCATTCAAGTCTTGGAAGAGTCACCATCGCAGAGCCCGGCGTGGGGGATGGGAGGGGATGGTGTCAGCTGTCTTTTCCTGGCTGTGGAGACCCCTGTCCATATTCTAAAACCACCCTGAACATCAGCCTCTGCTCTGAGGAGACAAGGGAAAAGACAAATGATTGCTACTTGGCTGTGACAATTTGGCCAACTTATATGTCAGGGGGAGAGAGCTCCGTGACAGCCTCAGCTGTCCTGGCTCTAGCCTGCTTTAAGCCAGCGTGCTTGAATCCCCCACTTAAACACTTGGAAATAGATGGAGTCAAAAGAAAGGTGTGTGTGTGTGTGTGTGTGCGTGTGTTCAGGTAAGATATTAGCTAGGGGTGGGGGCACAGTAATGAGATGGACACAAAATAATGATTAGTTAGAATCAAATTAGCCTAGGTCTCCATCAGAAGCAGCTGATTCCCTTTTTGCAGGATCCGAAGCTCAAAGAGCCGAAAGGTACTATGCTTTATTTTTAAGACATTTGATTAACTTTCAGACAATGGGAAGGCCACTTAGAGTCTAACCAGTAGGCACTACATTCTGCACTGGCCCCCACCAAACTCCATGTGGTCTGTGGGAGGCAAGGGAGTGGGCTGACCGGAGCACCAGCAGCCACATGGCCGGAGATGAGCTTCTTAACTACCTAGATGGTGTTTCTGATGGGAGCTGTGCCTGTGCTTCCGAACTGTGCTGGCTTTCCGGGGTGTTGGCAGTCCTGGGCTCCCACGGAAAGGGATAAAACAGAAACTCTACCAAGCCAGGCGGGTTGGGGGTGGCGGAGGGGGATTTCATGGCACAGGTAATTAAGAGGCAGCTCCTGTGTTCTTGTTCACTGGACATTTTCTGGATATTGACTGGATATTGGGGATGGTGGATAGTGTCTAGATATTGGGGGGTTCCTGTTGCTCTCTCACTCTGCTACTTGGACTTTAATTGTAATTAGAACCATGAGCAGGGAGAAGCTGGTTTGGTGGGGAGAGTGGAATGCTAGTTCTCAACCTCAGGAATTCCCCCTGGGTGACATTCAGAACTGGCCCCTGCATGTGGAAAGCAAGGAAAGAAGGAGGAAGGGGACAGGCCACTCCAGGTGGTAGAGGGCAGTTTTCGTAAGTAAGGGCGCTTCCATACGAGGAAGCTGTGCAGAAATGAGATTTCTGTACCCACCTTGCAGAATCGTAGTTTATAGAGAGGACTTAATGGGGTTCAGCCATGTACCCAGTCCAGATGGTCTCAGTAACACGTTACTCTCAGGGTTGTGTCCTTGTAGTGGCTCCTAGTGTGGGAATGGTGGGTGAGGGTAGGCGAGGGATAAGGAGCCTCTGCTCTGATTGCCTGGACACAGTCCAAATGTCAGTGGGGGGGGGGGCCTCAGGTACTCTCAATGACCTCCTCCAGCAGGAAAATGTAATCCACATTGGAGAATTACATCTGAGAAGTGACTTAGAGGGAAGAATAAAAAATCTGTTAATGTTTTGGTTCTAATGTGAATCCCAATTATCTAGCTCTGATGACAAATCCATAGTCTACCTATGTACTATTGGTATATGTAACAGGGTGTGAGTGATAATATATTTTTTTAAGATTTCATTTATTTACTTGAGAGACAGAGAGAATGTGTGAGCACAAATGGGGGGAAGGGCAGAGGGAAAGGGAGAAGCAAACTCCGTGCTGAGCAGGGAGACCAACTCAGGGCTTGATCCCAGGACCCTGAGATCATGACCAGAGCTAAAGACAGACACTTAAATGACTGAGCCACCCAGGTGCCCCAATAGTGATAATATTTTATTGAACTTTGAAACGTGTTTTTGCTTTCCCAGATCACCAATCATGGGTTATTATGAGTGGACTATTATGAACTATTGTGATTATTAGGAGTGGCCACATCTTATATTTCCTCAGAAAAGCCTAGCACTTTTGAGTGACTGTGGCATCCTATGGAGAACTTCAATCTTTGGTTATAGAGCTAAGAGCTCCTGGCTTCACAGCCCCAAAAGTCCTCTTTGAAATGATCCATATATGTTTAAACTGGAGCAGAAAGACCCCTCACTTCTGCATGACGTAGGCAGATTTTGAGAACCAGAACTCCTTTTGGCAGTCACATCTGTAACCGCTGTGGAATGAAATCCACTTCAGCGGGTAGTTCTGCTTGATATCTTAGTGCGTTCTTACATATTCTTCCAGATCTCATTTTCTGCAGAAACAAATCTGGTCCTTTAAAAAGGCACAGAATAGACTACTGGGTATTTACCCTAAAGAAACAAATGTAGTGATCCGAAGGGGCATGTGCACCCAAATGTTTATAGCAGCAATGTCCACAATAGCCAAACTATGGAAAGAACCTAGATGTCCATCAACAGAATGGATAAAGAAGATGTGGTGTATATCTACAAAGGAATACTATGCAGCCATCAAAAGAAACAAAATCTTGCCATTTGCAACGACATGGATGAAACTAGAGGGTATCATGCTAAGTGAAATAAGTTAATCAGAGAAAGACAATTATCATATGATCTCTCCGATATGAGGAATTTGAGAGGCAGGGCTGGGGTTCGTGGGTGGTAGGTAGGGAAAAAATGAAACAAGATGGGATCAGGAGGGAGACAAACCACAAGAAATTCTTAATCTGACTAAACAAACTGAGGATTGCTGGGGGTTGTGGGGGGTAAGGATAGGATGGCTGGGTTAAGGACATTGGGGAGGGTATGTGTTATGGTGAGTGCTGTGAAGTGTGTAAGCCTGACGATTCACAGACCTGTACCCCTGGGGCAAATAATACATTATATGTTAATAAAATTTTGTTTCAATTAAAAAAAAAAGGGCACAGAATAGGAAGCATTTTTTTAAAATTTCAAATCTATATTTAGAGACAAATTACAGCTCCTGATACTGTAGTTTGGCAAAGCTGCTGTCTGGGGGGCATGTGTGTTACTTCTGTGATGGGTGTAAAAATACAATGACCCAAGGTGTGGAGAATCTAGCTGCCTGCTGTCTGCTAGCTTTGTGTGGGCTGCTTTAGACTGGTCCCCAGGGTGTATGCAGGTAAGCGAGGAACATACATTGGGTCTTCAGCAGTTTGGTTTGGAGGTCAGGTTGCAGATTCTCTCCACTAGGAATCTTCACTACTTCACAGTGGGAGAGCATCAACTCTTAGTGGCTTCCTTAAGGAATCTCTGATACTCCACAGACAGTTGGCGGGAAAGGAAGATGCTGAATCCTGCTTCCCTTCCCAGTGGTGTTTGGGTCGTTCCATGGAAGGAGGAAAAAGTCATCCATGGCATCAGTGAAGGCAAGATTCTCTCCACAGAGAAGACGGCAAAGTCAGCAGAGGGTCACTCCGGCAAATTCTGCTTGCAGAGAAGCAGACAACAGAATAAGGGCAAAGCCTAATGGAGGCGAATCTAGCACCCAGTGGAGAGATGGGCGATCAGCTCACCTTGCTGGAAGGCTCAAGGCTAGAATCATAGAAAGTTAGGGGAAACATTTAGGAAAACTCTAGATGTGGGCTCCCAGATTACAGATAAGAATTGGAATGACGTGAAAATCAAAGAGGTCGAGAGCAGCCTTACTTCTACCAAAACTGAGGACCTTGGATTCAAAGCCCTTGTTTGCTGCACTGTGAGGTTGTGTCCAATGAGGTAGATGTTTTTCAAACAGGCGACAGACAGTGCAGCGAGAGTGTGATGTGGTGGTGGTGGTGTGGATTTTGGTGTCAAACAGTGCTGGGTTTGAGTTCCACCTCGGCCACTTACTGGCTGTGTGACTTTTGGCAATTTATTTAACCTCTTCAAGACTCCTTTTCCTTATCTGTCAAAGGGAGGTAAAAGTAGGGCAGGGTTTCTCAACTTTGGCCCTATTGACATGCAGGACTGGATAATTCTTTGTTGTGTGGGCTGTCCGGCACTGAAGGCTGTTGAACAGTATTCCTGGCCTCTACCCACTAGATGCTGTTATCAAAATCCCTCTCCTTCAAGTGCTGGCAACCCAAACTGACTCCAGACATTGCAAAATGTCCCATGGGGTCAAAATAGTTCTAGCTGAGAACCATGGCAATAGAGTGATAATGGGAATGATGAAATTCTAGTAAAGCCCTTGGCATTGGCATCTGGCATGTAAAAATTGCTCAGTAGATATTAGGTATTAATTTTACCCATTGATGAAAACGTGAGCAGTTTTTTTTATTAGATACTAAATAATACCAGTATTAGGGGATACTATTTACTCTCTCAGACCATGTGTGACTCTTCTAAATCCAGAGTTTGAACTGGCCTTGCTGTTGTTGCTTTGAATGAGGGAAAGCAGGTTTTAAAAAAAGGCATTTTTTTTTCTACGTTCACATTCTCAGTTCATGTACGCTGTGCAGATACACTCACGGCTCACCTGGTAGAGGCTTTGCAAAACTGTAGCTGCATGATTAATTGATTAAACATTGCAGTGTTCATAGCATATTCTGAGGGAACAATTACAAGTTCCCCAATGTAATACACATCTCGATGTTGAGTAGCTGACCACAGTATTCTTATTTGGAAAGACATTTGTGACAGTTATATGCAGGTTTCTATTAAAAATGTGTTTATATTGTTTCTGAACCATGGAATATTCACTTGTTTTGTTGACATAATCTGAAGAAGAAGGATGATATTCATTTCATCCCATCTTGTTTGGCTATTATTTGATAGCATGTACAACAATATAATCAGTCAAAATGAAATTCTAGCTTCTTCTTGAATTCAGTGATTAAAAACAAACCATATAGGATAAGCCAATGAGTCTTGGTTTCACATCAAACTCCCACAATTTTCTCGGCAAAAGCAAACTTCAGTGGGCTCATAAGAATAGGCATGAGTAACCAAGGTAATTTCTTCCTGGATTAATCTTAAATTCTTCGAAAGTCATCAAGGTTTTATTTCTTTGGCTCCAGATTGATTTGTTGAATTTTGCAGAAGGCATTACAAGTTACACAAGGGAGATTAAATTGAAACGAATGACACAGTTGCCATTAAGACATTAAAGAGGTTGGAGAAAAAGCTGAAGAATATATATGCATATATGTCTTTATTAAAGAAAACTTGGGGCTAGGAATGACCACCTTTCAACTTGCATTGGAAATATTTGAGTTTGATTTTCTCATTTAATTTGTTCAGAGTGAAACTTATGGAGTAACTTACGGAAGAGTGATTTGACAGATACTTTGAGCAAACACTTTGGACAAAGAATATCTTAGAATTAGATTTTTGTAAACTATAGGAAACGAACTGAGCTTTGCTGGAGGGGCGGTAGGTGCGGGGATGGGGTAATTGGGTAATGAGCATTATGGAGGGCACGGGATGTGATGAGCACTGGGTGGTATATGCAACTGATAAATTGTTGAACACTACATCTGAAAGTAATGAGGTACTATATGTTGGCTAATTGGATTTAAATAAAACAAATAAGCACATACACACACGCAAGAATTAGATATTATTTTCCAATGTGTGAAAGTAACGTGAAGAACCAAATCAAAATATATTGTTTTTTATTTTAATTTAAATCTGTGTTGCATGATCTGAGTCCATCTGTCAAACACCCTCCCTCAACTTTCTGGCTCTTGTTTCTACTATAACTTTATCAGCCTCAAATATACATTCTCATGCTTTCCTATGTTTTCTCTTTGGACATCCATCTTCATTGTTTTTTTGATGTTTTGGGTCAAAGCCCGTCCTTTCAATTGTCTTTTCTAGTTACACCTGGGTACACTGATACATGCCTTTATTCCACATCTCCTCATTACTTACGTGGATGATTTTTACTATATTATTTTGCACTGGTTTTTATATGGCTTAGCAATTTTGTGCTGGTTACCTATGTTTCTTATCTTTCCAAGTAGATTGTTGTATCATGGAAAACATAGACCATCTTTGACTTTTATTTTTCTCAAACTACCAATAAGGTGTTTTGAATATATCATAAGTATGTGTTGGATGAATTAATGAATGCTGTACTGAACTATTTAAAAATGAGTTTTTATGGAGGGTCTCTTATTTAAATGCTTAACATTATATGATGAATCTATTTAATAACCAATAAGAACATCAAAAATACCACTTAATCAGAATGATGTACTGGTTTAATCTAGTCTAATTTTCATTTTACAGATGGAAACACTGAAAGGACAAATGACTCAATTGGTATAAACTCAGTGATCCTGCCAGAAGGATATTCCCACCACAGCCCCCAGTTTTCACCTCTAAGTGCCATTAGTTAAATATTGCCAGTGGAATGGCACATTGATCTAAAACAAATATAATGGAGGGGGGCTCCTGAGGGACTCAGTCAGTTAAGTGTCCAACTTTTGATTTCAACTCAGGTCGTGATCTCAGGGTTCTGAGATGGAGCCCCATGTTGAGCTTGGCACTCAGAGGGAATTCTGCTTTAGAATTTCTTTCCCTCGATGTGCTCCCCCTGCCTCTTGTGCATGTGATCTCTGTCTCTCTCCCTCTCAAATAAATAAATAAATCTTAAAATATATAAATATATAAATATATAAATATATAAATATATATATATAATGGTGTCAGGTTACCTTGCCTTTTGCTAATAGGCAACATAGAGCATGCTGCAGTTAAGCTCATGCTTCAGACAAGCATACACGTTGTAGATCAAGGGCTGGCTCTGCCACTCCTTAGCCCAAAGAACTCAGTTGAGAAATTTAAACTCCCAAGCTTGATTATTCATCTGTAAAATGGGACTAATAGTTTTATGAACTTCAAAGTACCAAATACATCTGATATAGTTTGCATGGCATATAAAAAGCTGTTAGTGATTGTTCCTACAATTGTTAATACTTTAGGGCTATATAATTTTTTTTTTTTTAAAGATTTTATTTATTTCTTTGACAGACAGAGATCACAAGTAGGCAGAGAGGTAGGCAGAGAGAGAGAGGAGGAAGCAGGCTCCCTGCCAAGCAGAGAGCCCGATGCGGGACTCGATCCCAGGACCCTGAGATCATGACCCGAGCCGAAGGCAGAGGCTTAACCCACTGAGCCACCCAGGCGCCCCAGGGCTATATAATTTAAAAAGAATTTACAATTATATTCATTTAATGTGCTTTATAGATTTACATATGATATCAATCCATATATTTTATAGTACACTTTTAGAGATGTATATCTTTCTATGCTACTTTGTTAGTATCTCTGGGAAAATTTTTCCTAATTATAGTTTTCTCTAAATTACCTTGAGAAAGAAATTCTTCTGAGTTTTCAGTTTAGGAAATTTTGCCACTATAGGTACTTTTGTTTTCATTTTTAGGAGAACTCTCATGATCTTCATTTTAAAAATAGCTGTCAACATTTTAAAATTACTTAATAGTTTTAGTCATATATCTCCTTGCAGAACTAGCTTTTTCTTTCAAAAAGTGAAATAATGTAAAATGCTACTGAGATAAATTTCTTGTTTTAGTTTTATATGGCACAATATTTTATAGCTTCTTCTTTTAAAACCATAGGTTGAATATAAAATTCACATGAGGACAAAACTGTACATTTCTTTTTTTTATTTGATATCTTAACTGTTTTAATTTCAACCCACACCCCTTTTCTCAAATGATTGGAAAAAAATAACTTTCTGGAAATTGTGTTACATACTATTAATTTTTTAAAGCATTTGCTATTATCTAAAATCAAACTAGAACAAATGTCTTTTCTTGGTCACAAGCAGATTTGAAATATGGCTGTACCAGGACAAACTCCAAGTACCTACTCTACATAAATTGATCTCCCAAAGGAAAATGCATTATGCTTATAATTGAAGTTATCATTTCTAATACCACCATTAATGCTGATTGAATCTTGAATTTGTGTTGGGATCATTTATTTGAAGACACTATATCTCTTAAAAATTCATGTCAAGTATACCCTATAAAGGTTAATCTACAGTCTTGGAGCTATTTCTTAGGCTTTGGCAACCTGGAGAAGGTCAGATTATGAATCTATGCAAAAATAAGAGCCTATGTTTTTAATGGGTTGAGAGCGATATCTATTTTACAGAACAATAGGGATTGGTAAATTAGATTAAGGTTTTAGTTTTTTAAATATAAAGATTGGTAGATTTGTTCACAATATCATTCTTTTTTAAATTCATTTTATTTTGTTAGAATTAGAATTTTTATTTTAAAGGCATCTCTCCTACTGTATGTATGGTGAGTTTGGGAATAAGTAAACTCCTCCAACCAGTCCATTTCTTTGTCTCTCTCTTCCTGTTTTGTTTACCCCTTTTCCTAGGTAGGTCAGCGTGCCATCACTATCTACCCAGTTCCTATATTTAGAAACTTTGGGGGAGAGTCGCTCATGATGCCTTTTTTTCTCCCCTTTTGCCATATCTAATCAATCTTTGAACGCTGTATATATCCTCTCAAAAACAGCTACAGAAGGTAAGGAAAGCATTGACATCTTTTTATTCTCCCTCTCATTGTTTTAGTACAAGTAACAGCTGCCTAACCATTAGGCTGAACCGTATGAAACTGATATTTTTGTCAGACCAAAAAACCCATTATATATTCATAATTTGTGTATTTCAACCTAAATAATTCCCCCCCACAACTCCTTGGTTTCCACTGCAGTAGAGAACTCTTTCAGAAACACAGATCTGATTATATATCATACTTGTTAATCTCCTTGAATGGGTTTCCATTGTTCCCACGATAATGCCCAAATTCCTTTCCATGACCTACAATGTCCTGCATGAGCCAGTCTCTACTGATTTCTCTAGCATCATTTTTTGCAGCTTTCCACCCCTTGCAATTTTGCTCATCTTGTCTCCGTTCTTGTGTACATATTGGTTCCTTTACGTGGTCTGTCTTCACTGTCTCTTTAGTTGGCTGAATCCAGTTCATCATTTCAATTTCAAATTATCCACCAGTTTTTCTAACCCCTGGATCTGCATTAGAAGATTTCTGAGGTGTCTTGGTAGCACTCACCACACTGTATTTAGTTTCGTATTTGTTTCTTCATCTCCTTTTCACAACAGCTCTATGAAGGAGAGGGCCATATTTTTTGGTTGATACCTGGGCTTCTAGTGCTAATGCATTATAAGCATTCAGTATATTCTTGGGGGATGCCCGGGTAGCTCAGTTGGTTAAGCGTCTGCCTTCAGCTCCAGTCAGACCTGAGAGTCCTGGGACTGAGTCCATCCTTGCTCAGTGGGGGGTCTCCTTCTCCTTCTGCCTGCTGCTCCCCCTGTTTGTTCTCTTTCTTTCTCTCCGATAAATAAGTAAGTAAGTAAGCAAATAAATAAATAAATAAATAAATAAATAAATAAATAAAATACCTTCTTGGGCAATTACTTATTCTTTCAAGTTAGCCTCAGTTTGCATGCATTAAAGATGAGGCTAACTTCATAAGAGGGGGTGGTGAGACTGCATGACGATAGTTGTGTAAGAGGACTTTTGGGCAGGCTATTATTTTATTGTATTTCCCTTCTCCATTTACTTCCTTAGTATTTATTTCCTTTCATTTAAGAGCTTTATTTTCTCGCTGGTAAAGGAGAGATTTGCTGCGGGATGTACAGAAGATAGAAGAAGATGGGAAACGAGATGGAGTCAAATTTCCAGTCCTTCTGCCAACTCACCCACCTGGGACTGGGTTTAGGCAACAATATAGAAAGAAGCAGAAATGGTGGAACTCCTCTGTATTCTTTTTAGGTAACAAAATGGGCACACAGTTTGGAAGGAGGCCCTTTTGCTCTCTTGCATGGGACCCAGTGCTTTGTGACTCTCAGAGGACTGGGACCTTGAGTTTGCCAGGCTGAGGTTATAGGGATTTATTGTGAGACAACACCTGGCAGTAAGGAAGGCAGCATTTATCTCTGGAGAATAGAGAACAGTAAATGGAACAGTAAACATAAATGTAACATGCCAGCCTTTGCGGAGACTAGAACTAGATTCAGGAATCTCTAAGAACCTTGTTTTATGGATCTTCACTTTTGTGTTCTTCTATTAATGGCACTCCCAAGCCATTCCCAAGGTTGTTTTTGTTTTTGTTTTCTCTTCTTCCGTCTCCCCTTGCTGCTAGCTGTTTTACTTACTATTCTGTGTGTCCTTTTGTCAAAGCTTTTATCTATTCAAAACATCTATTCATAGCTGAAATTGTCTTTATTATACTTGGATGATAAGACTACATAAGAAACCAGCTCATTATTTGACTTCAAACTTAATTTCTGATCCAGTGTCTCTGTAAGCATTACTTGTGTTTCCTCCTTTATTCATTCAGTTAATTTGTTCAACAGCTATTCAGTGAGCATCTCCTGCATGTTAGGCACTCTTTTTGGTACTCATGATAATGCCTAGATACTATAGACATAAATGTCCCTGCCCTCAAGATACTTATATTCTAGCAACATTCAAACGATCGCAACTTAATATTGGAAATGGAGAAGAGACTGAGGCTGGGGCAGATTTCCAGGAGTTACCAGGGAGACACTACGTTGCAAGTGATCAGTGAAGTAAGGGATAAGGACATGGAAGTCTTGTTTTTAGGGCTCCTTAAGGCAACTACAAGCCTTCCTTGTCCATTCAGTGCTAAGAGCCTTCTCTTTTGCCTTACCTCTAAGAACACAATACATACCTTGTACTTCTTCTCCCATCAGACTGTCCCCTCCTGTGTCCCGCTGTCATGCAGAACCCTGCATTCCCTAGGCCACCAGCAGTTTACACAGTGAATGTAAGGGCTGGAGAAAGCTCATGAATTAATGGGCACTCTGTCCAGGGATTGTGTTGGAATTTCACAGGGAGTTTCTATCATCTTTGCCCCCCTATAAACCACCTCAAGATAATTCCAAACATATCCGTCCCCACCGCCAGGCAAATGGGGAAGCAACCGGCTGACAGGCAAACCTTTAATTGCATCCCACATCTCACCATCTATGTGGCCAGTTGGTAAATAATCTCTTAAAACCTTTCCCTTGAGGGGCAAAGGGAAATAAGTCAGAGTCATTTCTGTTTTTAATGCCAACTGTTGCACATGTCCTTCTTTCTTTGAAAAAGGAAAACATTGTGAACCTAAAATATGATGGGATTTTTTCTGCATGATGCTCATTAAAAACTTATATAGGTCTTTCTTGTGTTTGACATCATGAAGAAGGAATCTCAGGTAAGATCTTTAAATGGGATGGGATCAGTGAACAGCTGTTTAAGTACAGAGATGCAACCCAGGTGTAGCGCTATGATATTTACCATCAGGCTAGTACTGTCATTCCTCTTGGCGTTATTTTGCCAAAAATATCAGTGCACGTATTGCCTTGGACCCAAAGATTCACTGCACTGAGTGTTACTGGCTGCTTTAAGAGCAGAGTCGTTTTCCGAAGTGATAGCAGCCGGAGATCTGAGTGTTTCCCAGCTGTCATTCTCCTGTCATACCCTCTAAAAGGGTTTGGGGTTCTCCTTTCATTACATATGCATAGCTTCCATTAGTGTTAATCACATGCTCCATTTTAGAACTGTTTTGGCCCCTCCGGTTAAATGGGCGTTTAAGCAGTTTTTAATGCATTATATGTACTTATTTTTTAAACGAGTATTATATGCCCAATTGACTGGAATGAATACAAAGTCCATCAGGTGAATGCAGATTTATAATTGTTTTTAAAGCATGTATTATTTACTCGACCAACCATGACAGCCCTTTTGGAGTCATTCCAGCTGAGAAGGGAAATACATGTATCTGTCAATACCAAATAAACCTTCATGAAATCTTTCCGTACGGTTCCCTCAGTTGAGCTTAAATCTTCTCTGGCTAGTCCTTTTCCTCGCAGTTTCTCTCTCTCTTCACAAATGCTCAACATATTGTTCACTGTTTTTGGCTTGTATCACCATCATCTATGAACTAGAGGAAAGCTTACATAAAGCCCCATTCAACTCAAATAAAGTCAACATATTCAACAAGATATGTAGTGTCTGCATAACATTACGCCTTGATACTGAATAAGACAGGATATGCTCAGTTCTCAAGTCACATATAACTGACCTACATAAATAGTAGTATTTAATAAATTATTTCATTTTATAAATTATCCAAGCCACCTAGAAGTTCCTATACCTAGCAAATTGAAAAGAAATTAAATATATTCCTCGTCCTCTTCTCAGACATACAGTTAAACATGACTCTGCTCTTCTGTCATAGCATTCAGCAAGTTTCATGTCTTTTCTTCCTTGCCTAGGTTACTAAGATTATTCCAAAATTGTTTTCCAAAACTTTAACGTATTTTTTATTTTTGTAGTATCTTCACTTTTTACTATAATAGTCAATTGATCGTAAAATAGGACACTGGATCTTATTTTTATCAGCTCTTAAAACAGATATGTCATATAATTTTAGGCAATGTTTTCAGACCCCATGCCGAATGAATGATGGCTGTTCTAGACCATAATGTAAACCACATACTATGGTGGGTAGAACTGGAACCCATGTTAGCTGTGGGAAGAAAATGTATTGCTTATTACCAGAGAAGGGCAGCACATAGAACTCCAATTTCTGGCAGTGAAATATAAGAGTCTTAAAATTTCAAAAGTACTTAGGAAGAACCTGCCATTCTTTGTAGTTCAAAAATGAATGCCTGAGGAAGACTGCATTCGCTGAATGGACGGAAGCGTAATCCTTTCTGTAGTGTCTATCCATAAAGACTGTTCTTGGAGAGAGTGCTGTAGCCTCTGTTTACAGAAACTGGCCATGTTTGCAGTCCTCCCCCAGACTTGAGGCTGGTCTGAGACTTGCTAGCTGAATCATTCCAGGTAGCAGGACTCAGCTCAGGTGTGTGTGCCTAGCCGCTGCTGCTGTCCAGTGGCTTCTAAGGAGGCCATTTGTTGATGGTCCATTAGAACACCCCTGGGTATTCTTGGGTGGTTATCACAGAGGGCAGCTTAGTTATGACAGTGTGGTTCAGAAACAAGACAGCCATGGGTGGAATGTGGTCTCTTTATTTGAGACAAAAACATAAACTCACCTCCATAAAATGTGTTCTTGGAGACTTATAAGGAAGTGAGGTGAGTTTACATACTAAAAAAATCCTTGTTGAAATTCTCAATAATGGATTGTCAGCCCAGCAACCCTATTTATTTATCTGTATTACTTAATTATAAGATTGATGCTGTTCCATGTCTGGTAGCAGAGGCTGTTTACCTTATTACATATTTTATGCCATTCATTTTCTTTTGTGTTTTCCTCCTCTTTAGCTTTCTTATTCAAGCCTGTCCATCCTTCTTTTATTTTCCTTTCCTTTTTTTTTTTTTTTTTTGTTTATCCCTATTCTCCAATTCCACAAAAACTCATTGCAAATTTGCTGCATGAATTTGGCTTTGAATGAAATAGAGTTCAAATCTTCTAGGATGATATTCATTGGGATTCACTGGTGACATGGATTTTTTTTTATTTGTTTGATATGGATATTTCTACACTGGTCAACCATTAGCAGTAGCTAGGGTCTCTCTTAAATTGAAGAAAGACACTTCCCTGCAAGAATCAAAATGATTCTATTAAGAATTATTTTTTAAAAAGTTCCCCAACATCCCTTTGCATAGTTTGGTTAAAAATATGCATTTTCAAGAATATAAAATATGTAGTGGATAAATTCCATACAATAAAAGCATTATAGATAAAAATAACAGCTTCACCTCAAGTTGGGTAGTATTATCATTGTTATTATAATATTTTATTAAACAAAATTATAATTTACAAAAGAATAAAATAAAACTTCACATGATATTATAAAAAGATTGTAAGAAAAATCTGCTTTGCATTTCCTCTCCACTTAAAAAAAAACTTTTAAAATTGTTCATAATTTAGGGGAAATAACTCTAGGGGAGAGGAATCTTTGTTTTTTCCCGCCATTGGCATATTTTCTTTACTATTTTATAAGCAACCGGCTTTCATTTCTATGTCCTTGTTCCAAAGTGCAAAGTCCTTTGTGAATGAGCCACATTCCCCTTACGCACACAGGTCCATGCAGCGTGATCACACGGATTAACTGACCTGGATCGTTAATTGTTATACTTGAAGAACTCTATCAACTTGAGCAGAGAAGCCAGGAGTAATGTGACATTGACCATAGAAACTGGCATTTTCTTTTTTTGTTGTTTGTTTGCTTGCATTTTAAAATTGTTTTTATCCCCTGGTTATTTCCCACTTGAAAGCAATATTATTGAAATGTTTTATTAAAATAGGTGACTTCTGCATTTAATGATCTCTCAAAATGCCCAGGCACTTCCTTACTTGGAACAAACTCTAGATTTTACTCAATTCTTATTAGTAAGGCAATAAAGTGACAGCCCAAGTGGAAATAGTTAAGTAAGAAAGCACCAACAACATCAAGGCACTGCTGCTATTGTATTTCAGAAGAAGAATGAGATGAAACTGTGATTTTTTTGTTTATTGATATTAATTCTTTGAGCTTCTCTTCCCTCTGTTATGCAGATGGTGGCTTCAATGAGAGCTTTGCTGGAAACACAACAGAAAAAAACAAATAAAACCTAACCAACCCAAAGTAGATTTTACAAAAGAACAAAACTTTGCACGATATATGACTGTAAAAAAATATTTCCACTGCATTTTCTCACTACTTTTGTTTTAAAGCCAGGTGTTAAAGTATGCCTATTTCTCTGTTGTTTTTTGAACGCATCTATCCTGTATTCTGAAACATTTCTAAATGTTTGTTAAAATATTAACAGCCTACAGAGCTAATTCCAACACAAAGAAATTCGTTTGGTGTGGCAGATATAGCCTCAAAAAGTCATTTCTCTGAGAAATAGGAAAACACATTCAGGTTTTCAGAGAAGAGAAATAGCACATGAATTTTAAGGAGTTGAGGTATTCTTTCTCTCTGTCTCTTTCAAAGCCCCTGAAATCGACTCTGCGGCTGAGCTGATTTCATGTTAGAAAGCTGTCCTAAATACACACTGACAGAGGGACCGTGTGAACGGACACAGAGCTGTCTGCTCCCACTCACAAGCCACCACACACACTCGCAAGTTCTGAATTGCGCAGAGTCCTGAAACTTATTTTGAAAATGCAGTCTAGCTAAGATGAATATAGACTCGTGTGCTTATCTACATGTATGTTTTGAGGCTGTTACCTGATATGTAGGGGAACGTGTATTAGAAAATTATATCATCACTGTTAGCATCTTTGTGGGTTAAATAAACAGCCTGGTGCATATTGTGATTGATCCAGGAGAAAAAATAGTATAAAGAGAGAGTAGATGCGCTTTAACTCGGTACGGTTGGTTGGGAAGGTGCTTTCTCAGTTTCCTTGCATGGTACAACAAAGCCCTGAGAAGAATCCACAGTGATATAAAGAAATAGAATTCCAATATGTCCTTATTGAATGTGACACAATATAATCAAAGGATGCACATAATTAAGTACTCCAGCTCAAAGCATCTTTGAAGCAGGAATTCTGCTGATTTTTTATTTTATGTGATTGCTTACAGATTAGTTCTCTATTTGCTCCTAAAGAATATACTTAAACACTCAATCAATGAATAACCTACAGCAGTTTGTTGTAGATTCAATAATGGGGAATGGTGCATTGTACCAGGATAGTCCGATATACCCATAGGGAGTGTCAGTGGTCAAAATGCTTCCATTGCCAGAAGGTAGTCTGAAAATGGTCTGGAAATTCAATACAGCATTGACCCTACATTGTATACATGATCCACAGTCAGTTTCTCAAGCATACATGAAGTTTTAAAAAGAACCATTAAAAAAAAAAAAAAAGCTAGAATTAAAAAAAACTATTTTAAATGAGTTTTTTGTAGCTGATCTTAAATGTATTAGTTCAAATGAGCTCAGTAGGAAATCTAATCATTTTCATTTTAGGCTAAACATGTCTAAAATTATTCTATTTAAAAATAATTTAATAAAATACTTTAAATATTTTATAAATTAAAAATATTTTAAAAATTTAAAAATAACTTAAAAATTTAAAGTTACATACTAGGTTGCCTATTTGCATGAGTCCTGTTAAGTGGTCTTTATTTCATTCTTCTAAAATTTCCTGATTGTCAAACGACAAACAGCCATATGTGAATACACACCTTATGATGTCTGTCTGATTTCCTTATGAAATCATTTTTCCTTTATCAGTGGATTCAGAACAAGTGGCAAGATTTCTAAGTAAACAGACCAGAGTCTTTTACCAAATATACTGATATATTTGCTTTTTCCTACACCCTGAGAATTGTCAGTATGCGTCCATTAAAACACATATCAACTTTGCTTTCTCTGATTACTAGGGGCTTTCATTTGTGTAGTTCTCCCAGATTGCTTTGAGATGTCACCTTTGTCATTCTGAAATCAGAATGAGATTAGGAATTAGGATTCCTACCAATAGAGAAAGATAATAACTTATTTTGGCATACACTTACTTTGGAATATAGAAATTGTTTGTATTTCTCGCTGAGTTCCTTCTCAGGGTGTGAATAAATTGAGAATGTGCATTCTCGTGTTAACACACATCCTAGCACCCATTTTGTAAGTTTTAGACTTCTCATTTTCAAAATTAGAATAGCTATATTTTTATTTTAAGAACTGCAAGCATACTTGTAAATATTACATGTATGTAAATAATGTCTGTGTACACATAAACATATGCATAAACACATACTTTCAGTATTTCACTTGGGGTTAGTAAACATATAAAGAAGACATCAATTCCACATGCTGTAGAAGCTGGTACTAAAATCTTCGTTTGACATTTATGGCTATTTGGTCAAATGGCATGAACAATCAGAGACTCATCCTGCAATGTTGTTGAGAATAAAATTCTTTGACGAACTTTAAACAGCATCTAACTGATTTTTGTCATGCAGATTCTGTAGGTTAGATTTCCATCGTGCTTTGATGGTGGGAACAATAATTTAAATGTTCATTTTTCCCCACATTGACAGGTATACTTCTTTCCAGTCTGTAAGCTACTTTCTAAGGAACTTGCTTTAAATCTTATGGTTCATCAATTAGTACAAATTCTGTTTAAGAAAAGTGTTATTTCTCTAATTATAGATGAAGAATTCGTGTTATAATACAATCTGATTATTGCACACACTGAACTAAGAGTTAACTTTAATGATTCCTTGGTTTTTCTATTTAATTTCCTTCCGTTTTAAGAAAAAGACTATACTAGTCTATGAAATGATTTACCTGATCTTAGCCTGTTTAGGAATGATTTGAATGTTGGTGGTAAAAATAGGCAAAGTTCCCGGAATTAGGCTGGGTGCACAGTTCGATCTGTTACAAATGCTAACTTTCTGTATTCTGTTCTGTATTCTCTATTCATCACAAGAATTCTAATGTTTTGTGCCTTTTTGTGAGAGAAGACTATATTTTCTAATTTGGGCAAATCAGCTGGGAAATTATAGTGTACCTTGAAAATAATACAGGCTATAGAACAAAATTTGCATAAGGACTGAGCTCAAGAGGGTTAAGAACTGAAAGTACCAGAAGAACTTCACTCTCACACTGACTCACGATCATAACCTAATAGTAATGATCCCGAAGCTGGTTTTCTAGTTGAAAACCATAGGCTGCAAGAGGACAGGGCTGTGCACTGGTCCCTTCGATGGTGTTTGTTCAGCTCCAGGCATACAGTAGGTGCTCAGTAAATAGTGTTTACGCAGATGAGCAAAATGCTACGATTTTTCTTTATTTCCATCTTTGTAAGTGCATGTAAATTACCTAAAATTGATTTAATGACCTTGCGATGTTTAAAAAAATAATCAGGACATTCTGTTTCAACACTGGCTCATTCTTCGAATTACTATTTGTCCTAAGATTGAAGCTAGAGCAGTTCCATCCAGATCATAATTCAGCCTCCTTATACTTAGGGATCTCTAATTTTCATTTCTGATTTTCTACCCACCCTGCTAAATGGTATTATACCTAGCACAATAATCCAGCCTCCGCTGAGAAATTTATAAGAGCTTAATGATCTTAGTTTACAGATCATCATGTTTTAAACAACTCCTTTTGTTATCTCAGACCTTTATCATTATGTTTGTGGATGGGACCATCAAAAAGGCTTTTCTCATACCTAGAAATTAGTGCCTGCTGGTACTTTCACTGAAGCAAATATTTACTGAGGAGAGAGAGGAAGAAAACAGCAGCCTTCCACCCCCGTTTTTCCCCTGTTCTGAAACCTAAAAGCATTTTGTTTTCCAGAGCTCTATAAAAGTTCAGCCCATAAAAGGTTAGGAGCCTGACTTTTTTCTGTCGTGTATATCTTTGAAAAATTGGTTTATGAAGAGTCATACATCATGTAGCCAGACATATGGGAATAGTTAAAGATTAAGGTAAATAGACAAATTGAACTGCTTTAAATCATTTTCCTGGTTTCGGTTTTATGAAGGAGCTTATGAACAAAAGCTGACGTTAAGCAATCACAATAGGCTCTTCTATATGTTTTAGACAGTGGTAAAGACTTTAGTGTCAGAAAGGGTTGCATCACCGATAGTTATATCAATTTGATTGGTGTCCGGATTTCAAAAATGTTACCTTGTCAAACCATAACCTTTTCCAAGTTTTTCATTTGTCATTGTTTTGTAGATTATATCATTTATTTTACATTACCTGTATCAGAAAGCATGGATCATGGATTATAAGATCTTTTTTATTTTATATTGGTTGTTTTTGTTTTTTAAATAAAATTAATACTGTAGGCATTTGTGTTCGAAAGGGACTAATCAAATATTTTGGAAGGAAGTTAGATTTCATGTAACAAACATTACTGTAACTCTGCCTAAGGAGACCTTTGATTCCTTTTTACTAAAAAAAAAAAAAGGGAAAAAAAGATATTTTCAGAACCATTAGGATAACATTTCTAATAAAATTGAATAAATATACTGAACTTTTCCAGGGTAATACACTAATACCCTGTGGAGAGAACCTGGCTGTTGGACTTTAAGGTAGGTCCCAGGAATTTGCCCAGTGACATGGTGACAAGCCCCTACTCTTATGAAAAGTGTTATGGGATCTTTAATGTCCACACAGGAGAGTAAGGATTTAAGATTTTGTGGTCTCATTTGAAAGACCCCTACATAGTAAACTGCATGGAACTCAATTTATCTACCTCAGAAAGGAGAGAAGGCTTTGTAGCCCCTGTACCTACAAGTCTAAGAAATGCTGTGAATATATGCCTTCATATTCATGCAGCACCAATCCCCTTCTTAAAAAATAATAAAAATAACAAGGTCTATGATCATCAGATTGATACAGATAAAAATCTATTAACTTTTCATCATTATCACAGCTCTCGTATCAAAGTGCAGACATTCGTGGGGCTGCCTCACCTCCCCTGGTAGCTGTGCAAAGAGATAGATGAAGATCTTTTACATACTTTGTTGGTTTGCCTTTTATAGCGTATGTGCTCGATTTAGGAACTGCTGATGGTAAAATGTAATTTAAGAAGACTACAAATATTTGCACAGGTATGTGAGCCCAGTTTATAAGACACCCTGCTAACAAGGTTTCTCGTATTTCTGAGTAATATGAATGATAGGAAAAAAGAGTAACTTTGAGAAAATGTTGACCAAGTTTATTTGCTGAGCCTGATGTGACCCTATGGGATAACACATCTATTTGTGCCCAGCCTGGAGACTGATATATATTAGGTACCGCATAAAGGTTAGTTTTTTTTTTTTCTTTTGAAATGTTCTAATTGTCACTAGAAATATGTATAAGAAATAATCTTGTCGAGTTTGCTGAAGTACCACAGGATGGAAATGTATGAACCGTTTCTTAATAAAAAATTTGGATATAAAAGAGAAAACATCATCATGTATATTCTGATAAAATTCTAGTATGTTTGTTTGTACTCTTTCCAGGATTGAGTGCTTCCAGCAATTTTGTCTTCAATCTCTCCTTATCATATCTCCAAGCACACGCGCGCGTGCACGCACACACACACATGCACACATCCAGAGTTTTGATTCACTTAAGAAATGAGATATTGGTGTGCTGGTTTTTTCAGGTCGGGTTAGCTAAGTGACTTGTTTATAAGAATACAGTTTATGCCTGCATAAAATATTTAGTATAAATTCATGAATTCGAATTCCTTCTCTATACAATTAACTTATCAACCCAGAAAGATACATTCATTATTTACAATTGAATACAGACATCTTCCTTGTATCTGCTCTTCACAATCATGAAATTCTATTTCAAAATAGAAACCACTGTTCTGCAGATAGCCTTTCATCTTTCCAGCCATCCAATGTACTCATAACTGTGATGGGATTTATCTGCAAAATGAAGGGAGTTACAACTAAGAGGAAACAAAATGGTTATTTAATCATTAATGAGATCTTTATTGCTCACCTTTAAAATTAGTTATTTTTAAAAACAAGCCAGATTCATT
This sequence comes from Lontra canadensis, assembly GCF_010015895.1. Taxonomy (NCBI): domain Eukaryota; kingdom Metazoa; phylum Chordata; class Mammalia; order Carnivora; family Mustelidae; genus Lontra; species Lontra canadensis. The sequence goes on along the minus strand of NW_022631063.1, from coordinate 2,617,028 downwards.
TAAAAATTTGGATTCAGAGAAATTGAACGTTTTTTTTTTTTTCCCACTGTTACTGGAAACAATGTAAGTTCCATATTTCATTGAACATTTCTGGCATTGAGTGTGAAACAACCCTTCTCTTTAAGGTGTTGTCATTAGTGAAGCGAGTTATCCCAGCAATTTAAACAATTAAAACATATCCCGAAATATCCATAAAACTTGACAGTGTATCACTGAAGCAATACTCTAATAAAGTTAATGCACTATTATAACTTAAAAAAATCTTAGATCATTTTAAATTTCTCAGGTATGCTTGATCACAGGATTATATTAAAACATTTTTAAGTTTAAGAGCACATTTAGGTCACTTGTGGTGATGGATATACTTTTTAAAGTTTCTTAATAATGGCTATAAAGCAAGTGTCAATGAGCTTGAACTGCATGGGAATGGTTTTTCTGCTTTCCAGGAGGTGCTTCAAGCTATGGACACTAGAGGGAGCTGTTGTAACTGATACTAACAAGAAGACGCCTGAACTTGCTCTTTGAACCAATCCTATCAGGATCCCAAAATGTTTCTAATGAAATACTCTATCCTTATTAGTTTTTAACATTGGGCTCTGTGAATGTCATCAGCCCAACTTGCAAAGCAAATCACAAAAGCATAATTAAAGCAAAAAGCTCCCTAACTTGACAATTACCTGTTGTTGTTGAAAGGAAATCAAGATTCTTCTCTCCCACACTTTGCAATACTCTCTCAGTCTTTCTTCAGGATGTATAGCTTCGTGATACATTGTTATAAATGGCAAGGAAAACGGGACTGTCAGGCAATTAACATTTTCTTTGGACTTTAAATGCACATAGCCACAAAAGGCTGTTTCTTAAAACAAATGCGTCAAGAGCTTGCAGGTCCAGGTTTTGTCCTGGTGTTTGCAGGAAACTGTGGCCCTACGAGAATGCCTTTACATGAGGCTACACCGTCTTTATGTCAGAAAACCTTGCTTTATATGAAAATTGAAGACTCCTCTCCCCTCCCGCACCCCCTCCCCGGAGTGATTTACAAAGGCGTCATTGGTAGTTGCCTTTCGTAGACCTTCCCTGCAGGCATGATCAGACTCAAGCAGACGGCTATTTCTCTTTAATTTTCCCCAGCAAGCCAGTAATGCTTATGATTATCGTGAAGTCAGGAAAAGTTTAGTTTCATCAAGTGACATGTAGTGATACAATTAGTTACTTAAGCACTTCTCATAAAATGTTTCACCATGGAACCTAGCTTGTCAGATGCAGCTACGTATTAGCATCTCATATTAAACACGAGAGTAAAGCTGCCTCGTGGAAAGCACAGCTGACAGCTCTCAACATGAGCTGAATGATCACTCTCAATTGTAATCGATTCTGTAAGTACTGAACACAAACCCCCAGGCAATTGAAGAAAATAGGATGATGAAGGACTGCAAACTAATATGTTACACATCTTCATTGATTAGACATTGATTAACCATTATTTTCCTGAATGACAAACAGCTAGCGGTAAAGTAACTGAGGCTTGTGATTTATTTACATCTTAGACAGAGATGACTTCTTTATTCAGCTGATTGTGAGCTAATGCTAAACCGGGAGACAGAGTTTAAGAATCCAGGCTGCTGTTTTCTTTCTTTCTTTCTTTCTTTTTTTTTTTTTTTTTAAAACAACCCTCTCGGGCAGCCTTAGATTTCTGGCGCATTTCTATTAGAAATAAATTTAACTAGACTTAAAAATGGTCGGCTGAATTCCAAAATACAGACCGTGTAACTGTGGTATAACTACATTTAAAGGGAAGATCATTTTATAGACTTGGTATTTACAAGCATATTGATCAGTGTTTATTGAACTTTTAATTTAATTCTCTCTTTTCTTCAGTGCCTTATTGGCAATTATACACAATTTTAGAATGAGCCAACTAAGAGTGTGTAAGGGTGTGTGGCTTATTTTTCTTCTGTGAAGCATATTGCTTTGCACCTACGTGGATCTATTGAGATAACAATACATAATACATGCAGGGAGGCAAATATTTCACAGTTTAAAATAATTTTTGGTTCACATAAAACTGGGATGTTATAGACAATCTTGGATTTATGTAACAAAATCTTGTGGCAGTGCAGTCAAATTTCTTAAATCTATTTCAATAGATCTCAAACAATTTGCTCAATGGAAAAAAATTTGCTCTTGAACTTTCAATCTCTTTTTCCATTATGATGAAGAAAGAAAGGAGGGCAAGGTATACATTGGAATGAATTGCATTAGCACTAAGTTAAAACCAAACTATAATGAGACTAGTTTTTTTTTTTTTTTTTTATTCCCTTGCTTTCTGGAGCACTCCTGTGCATTTTGAAGATTTGTGGAAAACATTATTTATAAGCAGAAATAATTAAGATGTTCTGGCATTCTTCATCATAATGGTTGTGATAAAGACTTTTGATGTTCACGAAAGCATAATTTGCTTCTCCATTAGAATTTGATTGTAAATTAACACTAATTAATGTTCACTTAAGTGTTACAGATGTGTGATATATCTAGTTAGTCACCAAAGGGGTAACAGTAGAAAATTTGTTCCGTGGAAGTGTATGAATTTAGAGTAATGATTAGAATGTCATTTTTAAAACTGAGAGAAATTCATTACCATTTCTAGTGTTATAAGTCAATTTTAGCCTGTATGTACCTTAGGAAAAGAGAAATTAGTAAACCGTACACTTCAGTTAATTAATATAGAGATGCATTCAACACCACCCTTATTAGTTATTAAATTATTAGACATGTAATTGTGAAATTTCATTGTCTTTTGCCCTTTAATGCAATTCTAACTTTAGGCTAATAAATCAAACCTGTTCTTTGTGGACATAGCTATCTTTATCATAATAAATATATGAATATACTTTTCCCCAAGCAACTTTTGGTAGCCTCATCTAAGACACTGGGCCTTTGTGCGTAGTTGTATCAACACAAGTCTTTTAGTTAAAGATTTGTTGCAGGGTGTTAGGATTTTAGTATTGGGGCAGAGAGAAAAATCTGTGAAGTTTATTTCTTTATTTTTAATTTTAACAGTTGGAAATCTAGTCGATTTGTTAAAGAAATCCAGCTGTACCCTAGGGAAACAGACTCGTTAAGTATTAATACAGGAAGACTATCTGGTTGGATGAATGACATGCGGTGTTCAAACTTTTACAAAGGAAACCAAAGATGAGCTTTGACTCCCCAGTTTGCCCTCAGTTTAAAGTACACCAGAGGACCCAGGCTAATTATAAATTACCTCCTTAGTAGTATTTTTGAGGGTTAGGTTTGCCTTTGGCTTTATACAGTGCTCAGAACATGGGGCAGGGAAGGTGTTGATTGGCTAGTGGAGCATGAAGACAGAACAAATGGAAAACCCTCCAGCAGCCATATCCCAGAGGGAGCTCAGAACCCCAGAAAGAAGTCTAATAGTGTGTTTTTTCCTGGTCCATGTGCGGGCAGGGGAGAGCACCACGGCAGGGGTCTGCATGGGAAGACAAGAATCAGAAACCTGGAATTCCATAGAAGCAAGAATGATGTGATATTGGCACAGCAACCCTCTTTTGGGGAAATCAAAGGTGCCTCCTTCGGTGTTGGCTGTCTTCTCTTTTGTGTGCGTGGTGTGCGTGTCTGTGTGTGCACGCATGTGCGCACACACACATATACACCCACACGCAGGGACTTGTGTGGAGCTGAGTATGCGTCAGTTTCCTCAAGCATATTTAATATCTTTAAAATTTTAAATGAAAATGTAGCTGTCAGTTTTAAACTAATTTGGATGGACAGCAATAAAATGCAAACCTCACTTCAAATTAGAATTTTTAGTGAGGATTTCTAATGGAAAGTAATTGCTGACAATAGGAAATGACAAATTACTAATTACTTAGTTCAATTAGACTTTTGTGCCTTTGGTCCTAAGTGGCAAGCATACAGCAAATCTTGCACTTTTATAACAATTAATGACACTAAAACTATTTAAACTGCCAACAGATGTGAGTAAGAAGACATGAATTGAAACTTACTTAATTTACATACTATCCCTATTTTATATCAAGTATATGGTGTTTAATTTTTATGCTACAATTAAATATTACTAGTACAGTGCAATTTTCACAGACCTTCATAGGGAGAAATATCACTGTTCAAAAGCTGGTCAGTGTTAATGCTTCCTTTTCTCTTATCACAGCAGTATTTCTCTTTAAAAGACTCTTAGAGTATGAATTTCTATCTACACTGTATTCGGGGCTATACATCAGTGTTAATTAAATAGCAGCATCCCTGCTTTTTGCTTTTCTTCTCTTTATTTTTTCTCTCTTCTGTTCATCTTTAATTTCCTAATGATCTGTTTGGAATCTGTGTAATTTTGCTCTTCTTTCCCCCAAGCCTAATTCAGGTGTGGTTTTGTGAGAGGGTTTAGTGTAGAAGTTCAGTTCTGTCACCTGTCTCTGTCCTGTTGACTTCTGGCTGTAGTTTACAGGGAACTTAATTTTGTGTTCCTAGTACTATCATTTTTGATAATTTTAATTTTGCAAATGTAGGATTTTCTTAATGTTTCCAGTTATAATCAGAAATTTTTTTTCTCTGTAGGTCAGTGGCTCAGTAGACCTATTTTAGATGCATGCAGAATAAGAGAGGCAGAAAAGTGGTCCAATTATATTTATAATGATCAATTTTCCTATAAGACTTTACATATATTTATGCTGTTCTCAATGCATACAAAACCGTATTTATTTGTGAACTGAAAACAAACATGCCGATCAGTACGGGGGTAAATTCACCTGGCATCTTGTGCCTATAGGGTCAGGGCAGGGATTTTAGGCAACTCAACTTGCCATGAAAATAAACATCAAAGGCTATTAGAGAAAAAGAAAATATATTACAGCACTGGTGAAATTAAGGACTTCAGCATCATTGCATAACTAAGGGAAGGAGTAGAAGTGTAGAAGCCCAAACTGGCCACTCTAGTCCAGAGTTCTTCGGGGATTACTTTAGCTCATGAGAGTCTCTGCATGTGGCTAAGAGCTCAGGCATCTGGGTCTTGATCGCCTTCCTCAGTGTTCCGGATAAGACTGCAAACCTCCTATTCCAATTAAATATATATCTTTAGCTTACCACTTACAGTTTACAATGGCTTATATTCTGTCTTGTAGTACTGAGAGTTCATTGCAGTTGGGTGAAGAGAAGATTTTTGGTCCAATTCGCCCATAAACAGGGGGAAAATGTAGCTATAACTTGTTTCATCTTATGGATGCAAGGGCAGGACAAATTTGAGGGCCCTAAGACTTGAGAACAAACAGATGACAAATGCTTTTTTCAAGGCTTTGGCTTGATTTTTTTAGGTTTCTTTTTCTTTCTTTCTTTCTTTCTTTCTTTCTTTCTTTCTTTCTTTCTTTCTTTCCTTTTCTCTCCGATATTCCTGTAATTAAGCTGTTGTCTGGAAGCAATGCTATAAACTGGATTCAAATAACCAAGGGTAGTGCTTGGACAAACCTCTGTTGTTTCACCACAGCTGTAGTTTTCTTTTCTCACGAGTCCTGTGAACTTTAAGGGCTAGAAATATAACAGAGAGTATAGTAGATAATAAAGGAAAAAGGAAAAGCTTAGGCAGGGGGTAGGAGGCCTGGGCAGGGACAGAGGAAAGAAAGACTTTCACAAATCACAAGGAAAATGGCACTGGCATTGTGCCTAAAAAAAGATAACGTGGAAAAGAGGCGATTGCAGCCATGGACTTAGCAAGTATATTTAGAGCAAGAAGGAGAGGAAGAAAAGAGGTGGCCTAATTAGAAGAGAGGGAGAGAGGGAGAGGGAGCAAGAGTGCAAAGCAAGTGTCTGAAAGAAACAGAAAGTAATGAATCTAGAGAAATTAGTAAACATGGTCAGAGCTAAGGATCAATCTCTCCTCGCTCACGCCACAGTGCACCATGAGAATGGAATGTTTCGGGTAATTTAAACATCCAAATGCATCATTTCCAAATGCATCATTTCTTGCCTAGTGTCCATCATCATTCTTGAGACACAAACAACATATAAACGTCACTTTGGTAATCTAGATTTCTTCTATGTAGTTACCTGAGGAATTGAAAGCTATGTGCTATCGATGTATTATGTAGTATCAGTTACATGATATGGCCATAATTCTACTTCTTCTTTTTTGTTTTTTTTTAAAGTCTTATGCTTGTTATTTTATTTTTTAAAGATTTTATTTATTTATTTGAGAGAGAGAGATCACAAGTAGGCAGAGAGGTAGGCAGAGTGAGAGAGGGGGAAGCAGGCTCCCTGCTGAGCAGAGAGCCCGATGTGGGGCTTAATCCCAGGTCGCTGGGATCATGACCTGAGCTGAAGGCAGAGGCTTTAACCCACTGAGCCACACAGGCGCCCCCATACATCTACTTCTATATACTTTATAAACCGGGGATGATGCATCGTGTACATGGTTTATGCATATTCTGTGTTCAGTGAACATTTTGAGAATTCTTTTAAGCTCCAAGATTTTTGAACTCAATAATTTTTTAAAAGATTTTATTTATTTATTTAACAGAGACATCACAAGTAGGCAGAGAGGCAGGCAGAGAGAGAGGGGGAAGCAGGCTCCCTGCCAAGCAGAGAGCCCGATGTGGGACTCGATCCCAGGACCCTGGGATCATGACCTGAGCCGAAGGCAGAGGCTTAACCCACTGAGCCATGCAGGCGCTCCGAACTCAATAATTTTTTAAATGGGAAAGGAAGATGAATTTTTTAAAAGATTTTGAGAGAACTGTGTATTTTTTCTAAACTTGATATTAAATACGTTTTTTATAAATAAGCTTACAAGCTGCATTTCCCATGTGAAGACCTTACTTAGATGATTATGCTTTCTAGTTTGTTGTCAATCACATTTCAGTTTAGATGAATATGTGAGCTGGATTCTGCTCAGTTGTATAATCTTTCTAGATAGATGGAAGTGTGAGATTTTTGCCAGTCATTTCCTTCTTCCAATGCATCCTTCCCTTTTCTCTGGATATAAAAGGCCTGTTTGGATGGATTTCCCATTGGATGGACTGGATATTATTCTAAATATGAATTATAATATGAATATGAATTGTAACTTCATGGGCTAGAGGGATAAGGATATGATTTCCTTGAAATAATCTTTGGTGGTGCTCTAGAATACTTAGTAATTTCTATCATTAGAGCAGATCTAGCCATGACCTATAGATATCTGTCCCCTTCTGTTCAGGATCAGAAGTCTTTGAATCATTTACATAATGTCTTGACAGTTTCTGTAATATGCTCCAACTTCAGTGGTCTTAAAGGGTTGATTCCATTTGGGAAGTTGGCTGAAGGCTTAAAACTATTGACTATGTTAGTAGAACGTTACTCAGTAGATAGAGGTCACTTTTCAATGTACCTCCATCGCTGTCTTTATTTCTCTCTCAGAGGCTGAAGGCTAACACGGCAAGGATTAAGATTCCTACCAAATGCTTAGGTATCTTACTATCTACCATTTTTGTTCCCTTGGAAACTATTCTCTCCTTTCCGGAGAGTTTCCCTTTTCTCAGGTATTCTGTGCACCTGAAGTGAGGAAAAAGCTGAGGGAGATCATGTGAATGTCCTAGACAGTGCACAATATTTATTGATAGGGAGAATTTTATCTATTTATCTAAATATATTGATAGGGAGAATTTAGATATATATACTGATAGGGAGAAATATATATATATTTTTTATATCTATATCTATATACATAGATTATATATAGTGATATACTGATATACTGATATATAGATATATCATATATATATACATCATATATATATACATAGATAGATAGATACTGATATACTGATAGGGAGAAATATTTATATATTTTATATCTATATCTATATCTATAGATATAGATATATATAGTGATATACTGATATATAGATATATCATATATATATATGATGTATCATATATATCAGATGATATATCATATATATATGATATATCATATAGTTAGAAATATATATTTCTCCCTATCAGTATATCAGTATCTATCTATATATGTATATATGAGATATATCTATATATCAGTATATATATATCTATAGATATAGATATAGATATAGATATAAAATCCATTGCTATATGGTCCTTGCAAAATTACTGAGGCTAATTCACATTTTTCTATATTACTTTCCCAAATAATTATTCATATACCCTGGGAGATTTCAATTTACTGAATGATAATATATACAGATTTCAGGTTTTTACTTTTATTGTCACTGTCTTTATTTCTACTGTGAGATTAACAAAGAAAATCTATTATTAGTGTGATGCAAATACGGTAGGAAAAAGTATGGATTTATCATAAGCATAGCAAAAGGAATTTAAAATCATAAGATGTACTTTGAAGAAATATTTTCTCAGTTTCTGCAGGTTTCTAGACTTCAAAAGTCATCCCTCAGAGAAGAGTTATTGTGCTAGCAACTTATAGTCATGGCACATTTTTGTGACTTTCTTGCTAATACTGACGGATGTACAGAGAGTAACGGGACTTATTTTATAGTAAAAGAAATAAGACATCAAACTTTTACATAATAAGGAGCAGAGAAAATTTTAGCCAAAAAACCAAATGTGCTTTTTGGAATTTGAATGATTTTAAATTATGTCATATTCCTTTAAAATCAAGAGCAGAAGAGGTCTCCTGCCGGATGGGAATTCATACGTGATGACATGATTCTGGATATGAGGGCCAGGGGAAGGCAGATTTGAAAGAAAAAATATTAGTGGGGTAACTGCAATTCAAGTACTAAATACTGTATTCTAAGAATCGATTCTGGTTTTTTAGATATATAGTAAATTATGAATAAATAATAAATTCAAGAAATATGAAGTATATTTTCTTTGCTTAACTTAACAAAACAAGAGCAAATGGACCTTTTCTGCCTTAAAGAAATTAAAAGATAATTAAAAATTATTCAGCCACCAAGCTGACTCTGGAATTAGACATGTCCACTTGAAATATACTGAGCTGTAGGCTAAAATCAGAAGAAAATTCTACTTCTATATTTGCCATGACTTGCCCTGTGATCATGAACAAGTCTTTTAAAACTTTCTGGGCTAGAACACTTGTTATGGAGTGAAGATAACATCTATCTCTTCTAGGTTTGGTTTTGTTTTTAGGATAAAGTGAAAAAATATGACTACTTTGTGAAATATGATGTACAATAAAGGTATCAGTAGAAGGACGATTTTTGTGTGTTTGGTAGTCACTGAGGTATTTTGAAATACAGTTGTTACTCATGAAACATTAACACTGTAAGGAGTAAATAAATACACCTTAAAAAAATAAAATTCAGTATAAATGCAGATGCTTCTAAATTCCAAATACCTAAAAGTCATTAAAAATTTGCACAGAAATACAACTAATTAAACTTTGAAAAAAAGTGAAGGGGAGAGAAGAGGAAACAAGGATTAAGCAGTGAAGGAAACATATCACTAGTAATAACATTTTAGAATGGCAAACTATTTTTGTGTTATTTAAAAGCTAAGCTTATTAATATAAAAAGTATATGAAAATAGATGATGGCCTTTAAATTGAAAATATATTTTGACTATAAAATGCTTCAGATTACTTGAACACATGTGTTCACTATAGATTTATATTTGACTTTGAATTTAATCTTTAAATTGTATTCAAACTGTGCTAAATTAGACAGGACAACACAGTATGCTAAAACCTCAAAGACTGCTACAAATTACACAAAAATGCAGAAAAACCAGCAAATGACTTTCTCTGATCAGAGAATGATTTTCTCAGGTTCTAAGGTCTTTTCTAGTCTGACTTCCGGTATGATTGGGCAATCTCCTGCACAAGGGCCCTTGAGCATCAACCAGCTAAGCTCTGTCCAGACACACCGAGTGATGGGAGGCTCACTGTCTTGTGTAGCCATGTTTTTGTCACAATATTTGAGATCCACTTTTCATAATCTGGATAGTGGGTATCTACTAATGACAAGTTTGCTTCATACTCAAGCTTTTGGAAAATTAGAACATCCTAGACTTTTTGGGAAACATGTTCAGTTACATTTGAAAATCAGTTGTATCACATGGATATGGGGGTGTCAAATACAGCAAATCATGGACATGGATCTAAATGTCTAGTAGCTCTGAGGTTATTAAGAGCAAGACTCAAAGAATTACAACATGGTGTAACAAGAACAACAACAGAAATATGAACTACTACAGAGAAGGTACAGAAGGAGATTTAATAGGTTTAAAGGAGGTGTTTTATAATGGGAGAGTCTTCACTGAGCAACGGATAATTGAAATGAATAGTGAGGAGGAAAGAAATGTAAAGTTGAAGAAAAACCTCATGCCTAGGTACTGAGGTCCAAATAACATAATATGGAGAAATTACAAGACAGGGGCCATATTAAATGTTCCTGTCCCTTTTTTTTTTTTTTTATGATTGACTTTCTTAACAGCTTTATTAAGACATATTTGATACACAGAAAAGCCCTACATATATTCAATGTTTATAATTTAATAAGTTTAGGCATATGCATACATCTATTAAAACATCACCACAATCAAGATAATAAACAGCATCACCTGCAAAATTCTCTCATGCCCCTTGTTTTTTTCGCTTTTGTTTTTGTAGTAAGAACTCTTTTTTTTTTTTTTTTTTAAAGATTTTGTTTATTTATTTGACAGACAGAGATTACAAGTAGGCAGAAAGGCAGGCAGAGAGAGAGGAGGAAGCAGGCTCCCCGCCAAGCAGGGATCCCGATGCGGGGCTCGATCCCAGGACTCTGGGATCATGACCTGAGCTGAAGGCAGAGGCTTTAACCCACTGAGCCACCCAGGCGCCCCTGTAGTAAGAACTCTTAACATGAGACCTACTCTTGAATTTTTAAGCACATATCACAGTAGTGTTAAGATAGGCATTTTGTTGTCCAGGGGGTTTCTAGAACTTTTTCATCTTGTATAACTGAAACTTTCACCATTCTATTGCCTATTTCTATGGGTTTGACTATATTAGATACCTCACATCAGTGGAAACACGCAGTATTTGTCCATTTGTGACTCGCTTGTTTCACTTAGCATAGTGTGTTCCAGCTTCACTTATGCTTTTGCATGTGAACCTAACTCATCTCTGGTTGTTGAATTCTATCTCATGGAATGACTTTTTAATCCATTCTTCAAATAGCTATTGGGTGTCATCCATGTTATAAACACCTTTGTAAGTGCTAAGCAGAGAGGAATGAAGAAAACTGGCACAAATCTCTGCTCTTATGAAACCGACATTCTAGTGGGGGGTGGTATGCAATGAATGGGACAAATATATGAGATATGCAGAATGTTAATAATTCAATGTTAAGGAAACCATGTAAAGGAAAGGGAGACAGGAAATCTGGGGGAAGAGGAAAGGTGTTATAAAATTAGATAGAGTGGTCAAATAAATCTCACCAAGAAGAAACAGATGCTGAATGATTTGGGCCATTGGGAGAAAAGCTGGGGGGTAGAAGAGATGAGAGATTTCTGGAGGCAAAGTATGCCTGGTGTATTTAAGGAGCAAGAAGAAGACAGTGTGGCTGAACTGGAATTATCAAGGAGGAGATTAGGATGAGACCAGAGAAAAAATGTTAGCTTTCTATATCACTGTAACAAACTTGAGCTCTTACTTTGAAAAGCTCCTGGAGGATTTTGAGAAGAGGAATGATATGAATGACTTATTACAGGGTCATTTTGGTTGCTGTATTGAGACTAGACCAAAGCTGGCCATAGACAAGAGGAAAGAGGCCAGGTGGTTTTTTTGTTGTTGTTGTTTGTTTGTTTGTTTGTTTTGTTTTTATTGTTGTTTTGTTTTGTTTTGAGGGAGGAAAGGTTGCTATTGCAGATATTGGTGACAGCAAAGTGGTGAAAGTTACTTCCCTTCTGCATAATTTTGAAAGTAGAACAGGCAGGATTAGCTGAAGGATTAAATGCAGACTAGGAGAGAAAATCACAGGTAACTTTAGGACTTTGGGTCTGAGCAACTGAAAAAATGGTTGCCATTTACCTAAATGGGGAAGAGGGACAAGTTAAGGAGAAAATATTAGGAGTAAAAATTTTAGAAACTAAGTGAATATTCAAGAAAAATGTTACCCAGGCAGTTGGACATGTAAGTCTGGAGTTCTGGGAGAAGATATGGGCCAGAAATATAACTTCCAGAGTCAATAGTATATAGGAAATACTATTTAAAACCAATGAACTAGATGAATTATCAAGAGAATAAATGTAGATAGAATATAGAAGTGATCCAAGGATTGAGTCCATTTTGAGTTTGGAGAGGTGATGTGTAACCAGCAAAGGAGAGTGAGGAGTGGTCAGAGAATGGTGAAAAAGTGGCGTGAGTAGTTTCCTGGAAACTTAGTGGAGACTGTGTTCAAAAAGGCAGAGGGGACACAATTCTTTCAAGTGCTGCTCATGGTACAAGATGAGAACTGATAACCATTAAACTGAACAATATAAAAGTCATTATTGCTCTTGACAAGAGGAGGGTTCGTGGAGTGATGGGAGGGAGAGTTAAATTAGAATGGGCTTGGATGCCATTTGTATGTCTCCTTTGGAGAAGTATCTGTTCATGTCTTCTGCCCATTTTTTGACTTGATTATTTGTTTTTTGGAGATTATGCTGAGTGAAATAAGTCAAGCAGAGAAAGTCAATTATATCGTTTCACTTCCTCGTGGAGCATAAGGAGTGGCATGGAGGACATTAGGAGAAGAAAGGGAAAATGAAGGGGGGATTTGGGGGGGGTGGCAAGCCATGAGATACTGTGGACTCCGAGAAAACAAACTGAGAGTTTTAGAGGAGGGGGATGGGTTGGCTCGGTGATGGATATTAAGGAGAGCACGTATTGTGTGGAGCACTGGGTGTTATATGCAAACAATGGATCTTGGAACAGTGCATCAAAAACTAAGGATGTACTGTGTGGTGATTTACATAACATTTAAAAAAAAAAGAATGAGTTTTGGAGACAATAGAAGATCACTGGGGACAGTGAATCTAAACAGTTATTTCCCCCCATGAGATCTGCTAGGAAAGAAAGGAGAGAAATGGGGATGGTAAATGAGTTGAAAATGAGTCAATTTTTTTGAAGATGGAAAAAACTTATGTAAATGGGAATGAGTTGATAGAAAAAGGAAAAAAAAAATAGTTCCATAGGAGAAAAATGTGGAAATTGCCAGAACAACATCTTTAAGTAGGCACAAGGGGATAGACTCAAACGGATAAGGAAGTAGAGGGGGTGGTCATGTTAGGAGACAATTTTCATGTGTCTCCCACATTTCTGTGCGTCTTGTTAGCAAGGCACTTCCTACCTCTTTGTTCTGAACTATCTTTTCACGTATGCTTGTTTGGCCAATAACCTTGGAAATTAGAGATAAAATCTATCTCCCTCTAGAGAGAAAATGGGTTTGCTTCTGTCTAGTACAATGGACATGTCTCATACCATTATAAAACATTTGGGTTTCCTAAGCTCAGATTTCATCTTCTGTAATGCAACCCACTGCATGGGCAGATGTCACTTGGTCCTCATAACATTGCTTGTGGGAATTGAGGAACAGTATTAGTTTGAGTTTTCCAGGAAACAGAACCAAAGCGATTTTGTGTATAGAATGTAAAGATTTACTATAATAAATCAGCTCATGTAGTTGATGGAGGTTGAGAAGCTCAAGATCTGCAGTTAGCAAGCTGGAGACATGGGAGAATTACATGTAGTTCTAGTCTGAGTCTGAAGACCTGAAGACCAGAAGAACTGATGGCATAAGTTCCAGTCTAAGTCTGAGTCTGAAGGTAGAAGACCAATGTCTGCTCTCAAAGTTAAGCAGAGAGAGAGAATTCTTTATTACTCAGCCCTTTTATTCTATTCAGGTCTTCAATGGATTGGATGAAGCCCACTCACTTTGGGGAGGGCAATCTTCCCCTGGGGTGGGGGAAGGGCATTCTGCCTTAGTCAATTTATGAATTTGAATGTTAATCTCATAGAGGAATGCTCTCACAGACTCACCCAGAAATAATACGTAACCAAATACCTGGTGCCAGTTCAGGCTGCTATAACAGAATACCATAGACTGTCTGGCTTAAACAGCAACCATTAATTTCTGACAATTCTTGAGGCTGGAAGTCTAAGATTAGTGTGCAAGGATAATCAAATTCTTGGAGGGCCCTCTTCTTGGTTTTGTCTGCACATGGCCTTCCTTGATAGGTACCTGGAGAGGGATGTGTGTGTGTGTTTGTGTGTGTGTTGGTGGTGGGGAGATCCTGTATCTCCTTGTCTTTTTATGAGTGCATTAATTCTATCATGAGGACCTCCCCACTAATGATCTAATCTAACACTGATTACCTCCCAAAGGTCTCACATATAAATACCATTACATTGGGACTTAGGATTTCTACATATGAATTTTGAGGGTACACAAGCATGCATCCATAGCATCTGGACAACCCATGGCTCAGCCGGGTTGACACATAAAATCACGTCACAGGAACCATTACAGAAAAAGGACCATGCTCTTACTACTGTGATTTCAATGAGTAATAAATAATCCTTTGTGTCCAACCCAGGACTCTCATAACTTTTGGTATCACCCATGAAACTGTGGCATACTAACTTCTTAGGTTGCAGGTAGAGTATAATCTCACACCTTTTGTAAATCTTGATAGGCTACAGCTAGAACTTGGGCCATCCTCCACATTAACAGAAGGGTAGATAGAGTTGATGGGCTTGGATACATGTAGGTGGCTGGGAAGGCTCAATGAAATTGAAAGCAAAGTCCTAGTGAGGATGGAAGAGAAAACATTGATTTCTGAAAAGAGAAAACACTGTAAAATAGTTGTTGAGGAGAGTGGAGAATAGGAAATGACAAGGGAAATATAATCCTGGGTGGTATTAAGGACTACTTGCTCATGAATTTAAAGTGAGACTAGAATAGCATGGCCGTGACTAGTTTAGCTGCTGTCAGGTTTCAATTCAGGCATAGGTTTACGTGTAGAGGGTGGAAGTTTAGTCAAGAAAGCCAGGGAGAGGCAAGAAAGCAAAGAGTTTATGCAAAAGAATGGTTGTAATGACTGAGTCATGGAATTTAAACCAGCTAAGGAAAGTAGTGAGGGCACCAGGGGAGGAAGGGGCAGGGGAAGGTGGTAGGATGGATGGATTATAGATCTCATTCTCAGAGCAATCAAAAGACTCTGGACTTGTGGTACTAGAGAAAGTGAGCTGAAAGATTATTCTGTTTTCATATTAGCTTTCCTCCTAGCCTGTGTCATCTAAATTCTACTGTTTTATTCACGTTTTGATTTTTTTCTAAGTACTTGGCTCAAGTCAAGATAGTTTTTACTCCATACTCTTAATGTCAGAGTGGCATTATTAAAAAGACAAATCAAGTAAGTTGTGCTAGTTATTTTTACAGAAGTCATCCTTGGTTCCTAATAATCACTACATGCTTTTCATTATATTTACATTTCTTTTTTTTTTTTTTTAAAGATTTTTTTTAATTTATTTGAGAGAGAGACAGCGAGAGAGAACATGAGCGAGGAGAAGGTCAGAGGGAGAAGCAGACTCCCCATGGAGCTGGGAGCCCAATGTGGGACTCGATCCCGGGACTCCGGGATCATGACCTGAGCCGAAGGCAGTCGTCCAACCAACTGAGCCACCCAGGTGTCCCTATATTTACATTTCTTTTCAAATGTTGACAAAATATCTCTTTTAGAATGTTCCTGATTATTGATATTAGCCTTACAGATCTATTGTTTATAGAATTTATATCCTCCAGATTGATGGCTTCCAAATGTTTTTGATGGAGCACCCCTTGCAGTAAAATATTTTTATGACTCTGAATCCAAAGAAATATTTAATTGTGTATAAATTATGTTCTTATGTTAAAATATAAATATAACCAAATGCAAATATAACTATATTACAAAACTTGGCCAATTATAGGGATTGAAAAAGAATGAAGTAGAGGCGCCTGCTTGGCTCAATGGGTTAAAGCTCTGCCTTCGGCTTGGGTCATGGTCCCAGGGTCCTGGGATCGAGCCCCGCATAGGGCTGTCTGCTTGGTGGGGAGCCTGCCTCCCCGCCCCCGCCTGCAGTTATCCCTACTTGTGATCTCTGTCTACCAAATAAATAAATAAAATCTTTTAAAAAAGAAAGAAAAAGAATGAAGTTGAATGCAATTTTTATTTATTTATTTCCTTTTTCTTTCAGTGTGAAATTTATTTCTCATTTAACTTTAATAATTATATTCTAGCCAACCTTAATACTGTTAATTATAATAGTTTAGTGATAGTAACCTGATTGTGTTAGATCTGATGGGATTATCATTGACTTTTAACACATAAATGGCTGATAAGAAATATGCCCAAGGGGGAAAAGAAAATTTAGCATTGCCATTTTCTAATTGTTTAGTTGTGTTAGTAGAATTGCCTTTGATCTGTGGCTCCTTTGCAAGAGTCTTTCTGAATTTCTTGTTCATTTTGTGAGGGTGTCGTTTCACTTCATTTTGTGAGAGTGAATTTCATTAAAACTGATCAATCTGTAATCTGTAAATCTGCTTAACTATTGCAATTAAACTGCAATAGTTCAACTCTGAGCAAAGGCCACCTGTCTTATTGACCTCCCACTGTTCCATCAGGGTATCTTGATAAACCATACGGTGCATATGATGGTCTCACATATTAGCTTAGTGAGGATGGTCTTACCTATCTGTATGTTAAACAATAGTACAGCTTCATAGCTATCTTATTTCTAGGTTAAAAAAATAAAGAAAATTCCAATATTTTATTTTCACTTAAATGAATTGTCTTAATTTTTCTCTTTTGAACAGTCTACTGTCTTAGTCTGTCAGATCCATGAGAGAATAGACTATTTGTTTTCTACTGTTCTATTTGCCACAGCTATCATAAAAACTAGTATGTATTATATGGATTCACAAATGAATAAATCTATAAACTTCCCTGGTTACAAAATTAGGAAACTCCTTATTTCTAATATTTTGATACATCTTTGTATTTTATGATTTTTTTAAAATATATTTCTCACAGTAGTTTTAAAGTCACATTTGCTTGTCATCTTTCTGAGATAGATTATGGTTAATCTCAACCTAGATAGCACTCACTTTGAAAATTAATGTTCAAACCCATTTTTAAATGATCTCCTCTTATGTGTGATGGGTGACCACCCTTGTGCTGTTTTTTTCCTTTTTCCATATGATTCTAACATTTTTTTCAATGTTTTTAAAGCTATATATAAATATGTGTATATTTATGTATAGCATATATATGAAATAATTTAACATAGTGTGTGCTAAAAATCAAGTTCCATAGCTGTAAGTCCGTATCAGTTTGCTCATATTGCCTTTCAGAAACAAGGTTAGGTATGTGGTTTTGTTTTTGTTTTTGTTTTTACTGATTTCCCTAATTCTGACCCCACCCTGAAACTCTAGAACTATGTGAAATGTGAACAGCCATGAGCTGACATCCTCCTGGCACTACTTTTACATCATAAGAAGAATTTAGTCGACATAAAGAACATATGATGAATACTTATTCAGTAAATGGTATATGGATATGGTTATATAATGTCTCTGTGTTCCCAGTTGATGACAACTAGAGGCTTTTCTGTCAACATATATAAGCAAATTTTCCAGTATCTTTCCATAATACTTTTACTATGTTTAAAGAAAAAATAAATTTCCCATTATTTTGTCAGAAACTCTTTTATTCTGACAAAAGTACAACTTAGATTTCATAGGAATTTATAATTCAATACCTTGAGTCATCTCACATTTCTTCTTCCATACAGCTGTTCAGTGATGGCGGGAGAACTTGAAGACAGGCTTTTTGGTTGGATCTTTTTGAGAATTCTTGCAGTTTATGTTCACATGTGGTCATTTAAATCTCTGAAGGTCCTTTAGTTTCAAATGTTCTTAAACTACTTCTCTACTCCCAACCAAGTATGCTTGTTTAACAAATTATACATCTTTTCACTGAAATTTACAAAAAAGGGGGGAGAATGAGGATGAAGTTTTAAAAACTTGTGTTTTCACTTTTTTTATTGATATTTTATTTATAATTTATTGAGGTGTTAGGATTACCAAATTAAATCCAAAAGGAATTAATTTGTATAAGTAACAAGAGGTTAGCTTGGACTATTACTCTTAAAATATAAAATTTAGTGTTTAATTTTTGATTACAGTAGTAATGCATGATGGCTGTATTGGGGAAATATAGAAAATAAGTGGAAGATCTCCACTTATCCCTAGATAGTCCTGATAGAATTTTTCTATGTTTTTAAAAAGTTTATATAGTATGAGAAAGTTGAGTTTAATTTTTCACATCTTTTCTCATTTTTTAAAAAAAGATTTTCTTTATTTATTTGAGAGAGAGAGAGAGAGAGGAGATGGTGGGGGGAGGGCAGATGCAGAGGGGAAGAGGCAGAGGGAGAAGCAGACTCTTTGCTGAGCAGGGAGATAGGACACAGAGCTCAATCCCAAGACCCCAGGATCTTGGGATCATGACCTGAGCTGAAGGCAGAAACTTAATCAACTGAGCCACCCAGGTGCCCAACACCGTTTCTC
The DNA here is from genome assembly GCF_010015895.1 of Lontra canadensis. Taxonomy (NCBI): domain Eukaryota; kingdom Metazoa; phylum Chordata; class Mammalia; order Carnivora; family Mustelidae; genus Lontra; species Lontra canadensis. Next base: position 2,598,438 of record NW_022631063.1, on the reverse strand, counting down.
ATTTCTTTAGAGGTTACAAGTTTGTTTAGGTTTGTGTTCTTAGATAGATTTTAGTAGTTTTTTAAATCTTCTTAGGAACTCATCCTTTTTATTGAAAATGTCATATTTTTATTTGTTGTTATAACTGTAGTTAATTTATTTTGATTTGTACTTGGAATATTTTTCTTTTATTTGCATATTCATTTGTGTATGTAAAGTATTCAATGTCAAGTTTTTTTTCAAATGTATTAGTTTCTGCTTTATTATATGACTTTCTTTTGTTTATTGTTAAATTAAGTTTATTTTGTTCCTCAACCTCCCACCCCAAATTGTTGAATTAAATGGTAAGCTCATTGAGATTTATTCTTCCTTATTAAATGATAAGAACTTTTAGGGTCATTTATTCTAACCACAGATTTGACTGCTTCCTCCAAGTTTTTTAATGTAGTATTTCTCATGATGTTATTTTGTGTATAGTCTGTAATAGCAGTGGTGTTTTCTTCTCTCTGGATGTCAGAGGGAAGGATGTCAGACCAGATATCTTTTTTTTTTTTTTTTTTGGTACGAAAATAAAGATATTTTATTTGAAACCATAGCAACATTTTTGATTATGCCAAACAAAAACGGAGGGTGAAGATTGATGTCTAACAATAACCTATGATGCTTTACAGTGTTTCATCATTGTAATATTTTATAATAACTTGTTTCAGTTTAAATAATTTCCATATTGTCAGTTTTCTTTGAAGTTCCTACTTCTTTTTTTTTAATCATTTTTTAAAAATTTATTTTCAACATAACAGTATTCATTGTTTTTGTACCACACCCAGTGCTCCATGCAATCCGTGCCCTCTCTAATATCCACCACCTGGTTCCCCCAACCTCCCACCCTCCCACCTCTTCAAACCCTTCAGATTGTTTTTCAGAGTCCATAGTCTCTCATTGATCACCTCCCCTTCCAATTTCCCCCAACTCCCTCTCCTCTCTAACTCCCCTTGTCCTCCATGCTATTTGTTATGTTCCACAAATAAGTGAAACCATATGATAATTGACTCTCTCTGCTTGACTTATTTCACTCAGCATAATCTCTTCCAGTCCCATCGATGTTGCTACAAAAGTTGGGTATTCATCCTTTCTGATGGAGGCATAATACTCCATAGTGTATATGGACCACATCTTCCTTATCCATTCGTCCGTTGAAGGGCATCTTAGTTCTTTCCACAGTTTGGCAACCGTGGCCATTGCTGCTATAAACATGGTCCTCTCAATTGATGCAGAAAAAGCATTTGACAAAATCCAGCATCCGTTCCTGATTAAAATGCTTCAAAGTATAGGGATAGAGGGAACATTCCTGAACTTCATCAAATCTATCTATGAAAAACCCACAGCAAATATCATCCTCAATGGGAAAAAGCTTGCAGCCTTCCTGTTGAGATCAGGAACACGACAAGGATGCCCACTCTCACCACTCTTGTTCAACATAGTATTAGAAGTCCTAGCAACAGCAATCAGACAACAAAGAGAAATAAAAGGTATCCAAATTGGCAATGAAGAAGTCAAACTCTCTCTCTTCGCAGATGACATGATTCTTTATATGGAAAACCCAAAAGACTCCACCCCCAAACTACTAGAACTCATACAGCAGTTCAGTAATGTGGCAGGATACAAAGTCAATGTACAGAAATCAGTGGCTTTCTTATACACTAACAATGAAAATACAGAAAGGGAAATTAGAGAATCGATTCCATTTACTATAGCACCAAGAACCATAAGATACCTGGGAATAAACCTAACCAAAGAGGTAAAGGATCTGTACTCGAGGAACTACAGAACACTCATGAAAGAAATTGAAGAAGACACAAAAAGATGGAAGACCATTCCATGCTCTTGGATCGGAAGAATAAACATTGTTAAAATGTCTATACTGCCTAGAGCAATCTATAATTTTAATGCCATTCCAATCAAAATTCCACCGGTATTCTTCAAAGAGCTGGAGCAAATAATCCAAAAACTTGTATGGAGCCAGAAGAGACTCTGAATCGCTAAGGAAATGTTGAAAAACAAAAATAAAACTGGGGGCATCACGTTACCTGATTTCAAGCTTTACTACAAAGCTGTGATCACCAAGACAGCATGGTACTGGCATAAAAACAGACACATAGACCAGTGGAACAGAGTAGATAGCCCAGATATGGACCCTCAACTCTATGGTCAGTTAATCTTCGACAAAACAGGAAAAAATATACAGTGGAAAAAAGACAGTCTCTTCAATAAATGGTGCTGGGAAAACTGGGCAGCTATATGTAGAAGAATGAAACTCGACCATTCTCTTACACCGTACACAAAGATAAACTCAAAATGGATAAAAGACCTCAACGTGAGACAGGAATCCATCAGAATCCTAGAGGAGAACATAGGCAGTAATCTCTTCGATATCAGCCACAGCAACTTCTTTCAAGATATGTCTCCAAAGGCAAAGGAAACAAAAGCCAAAATAAACTTTTGGGACTTCATCAAAATCAAAAGCTTCTGCACAGCAAAGGAAACAGTCAAGAAAACAAAGAGGCAACCCACGGAATGGGAGAAGATATTTGTAAATGACAGTACAGACAAAAGATTGATATCCAGGATCTATAAAGAACTCCTCAAACTCAGCACACACAAAACAGATAATCATATCAAAAAATGGGCAGAAGATATGAACAGACACCTCTCCAATGAAGACATACAAATGGCTATCAGACACATGAAAAAATGTTCATCATCACTAGGCATCAGGGAGATTCAAATTAAAACCACATTGAGATATCACCTTACACCAGTTAGAATGGCCAAAATTAGCAAAACAGGAAACAACATGTGTTGGAGGGGATGTGGAGAAAGGGGAACCCTCTTACACTGTTGGTGGGAATGCAAGTTGGTGCAGCCTCTTTGGAGAACAGTGTGGAGATTCCTCAAGAAATTAAAAATAGAGCTTCCCTATGACCCTGCAATTGCACTACTGAGTATTTACCCCAAAGATACAGATGTAGTGAAAAGAAGGGCCATCTGTATCCCAATGTTTATAGCAGACCAGATTTCTATAAGGATCCTGGTGTGGGAAGTGCTTCCTAATCACCAAGGTGCTACTCTCTTAGAAGCCATCATACCACTGATTGAAGTAATCAGAACTACACCACCATTTCCCTATAAGGGCAGCCATCTTCCTCAATGACTGTGCTTCCCACAATTCTTCACAGCATAGGAAACGCGGACAATAATAATATAAAGATACAGCTCAATAGGGTAAACAGTTGAGGCTGCTTCTAATTGTAATGTCTAGTTTAGCAGCTTTGGAGCCCAGGTCCTCCTCAGCTGCCCTCAGAGCAGCTAAGAGAGTAGGGTTCCTGGTATACCTGAAGCCTATTCTTGGTATATCAGTTGGGAATTTCTACTCTGAGAGATTGTCAAAGCCACTTTCATCATGCTTTCTGCAATTGTTTACCTCAGATAATGTCAGAAGTCCAAGCCTCCACACCTGTTATCAACTAATGTTTTAAGGTTATTGAACTATAATTTACATACAGTAAAATTCTTCCATTTTAGTGTACAGTTTCATGAGATTTGACAAACAACTACAGTCATGTAGCTACCAATGCAATCAAGATTTGGGACAATTTTATCACTCCAAGGAATTCCCTTGGACCCTTTGTCATCTGTCCTCCCTCACTCCAGACCCTAAGCAACTACTGGTCTGTTTTCTGTATCCTGTAATTTTGCCTTTCCAGAATATCAGATACATGGAATCAGACATTGTGAATCCTTTGCATCTGGCTTCTTCCACTTAGCATAATGTGTTTGAGATACATCCACGTTGTGACATATATCAGTCAGTACTTTGTTCCCTTCTCCTTATGGTTAGGTAGCATTGCATTATATGGATATATCATTATATGGATATATCTCACACAATGGCTAGCTGAAGGACCATGAGTTGTATCTGAGTTTCAGTAATTAGGAATAAGGCTACTGTAAAGATTTGTGTACAACTTTTTGTGTGAACACAGCTTTCATTTCTCTTTGATAAATGCACAGAAAAGAGTGGTGCTACCTAATTAACAATGATTCATATATAGCCATGAATATTGTATGAACACAAATTCATTATTAAATGGACTTCCACTATACACGGAAACCCTACTATGATGTTCTAGAAGCTTACTTTCCAAATCTTTAAGCCTCTCAATTTCCCTGGAATAAATTTCCAAAGAAGACCTTACTTCATTTCTCATTGAAAAATAAGTAGAAACCCACAGACGCAAAATCCATCATGTTCTCACCAGTCTAAAGCCACCAAGTCCATTTCCTCTTATTTTTCTCCTGTTAAAAAAGGAAGCAGTTCCCTCTATCTTCATAAAAGGGTTTATTACAAGGCTGTTTTTATTTCTCTAACAGATATTTACAGCCCCTTCCCCCTGCCTTAAATTTGGTTTTCCCTCCTGCTACCCAATTGAAACTACTTTTGGCAAAGCCACCAATATCCTTCATGTTGCTGAATTCAATGAATTATTATTCTGTCCTCATCTGACTCTAGTCTCTTGTGTATTTGTCATTGACTGCCTCTTTCTCTTGTTTTATTTTAAAGTCATTTGTTGCTAAAGCTGAAATATTTAATAGGGTCAAATTTAATTATTTCAAGGCACGTGGAACAGTCCTAGAGTACAATGCAGTGTTTTCCATTTTTCAGTTTCAGTTTCTGTTATTGTCTTCTCCCCCAAACTTTAATTTTTTTTTAAAAGATTTTAGTTATTTATTTGACAGACAGAGATCACAAGTAGGCAGAGAGGCAGGCAGAGAGTGAGATGGGGAAGCAGGCTCCCTGCCAAGCAGGGAGCCTGATGTGAGGCTCGGTCCCAGGACCCTGGGATCACGACCTGAGCCAAAGGCAGAGGCTTTAACCCGCTGAGCCACCCAGGCGCCCCCAAACTTTAATTTTTAAAACTTTCAAACCTATAGGAAAGTTTCAAGAAGAGTGAAAAGAAGACCCACATACCCTTCACTCTGATTATTTAGTTGTTAACAATTTGCCAAATTTGATTTTTCCCTCTCTAAGTGTGTCTCTATAGATGTAAATATCATTCTATATTTCTATACAGGCTTAAGCCATATATTTTCTCTACATTATATCTTAGAATATTAATAATTTAAGCTTGTATGTTTAGGGCTAGGATCAATTTCAAGTTAATTTTGTGTGAGCTGTGAGGTAAGTGTTGAGTTTCTTGTTTTTTCCTAAGATGTTTTTTAATAGACTTTTTTTTTTTTTTAAGCGCAGTTTTACATTCACAGCAAAATGGAGAGAAAGGTATGAGATTTCCCATATATACCATGCCCTCATATATGCATAGCCTACCCTATTACTAATATCTTCCACCAGAGTGGTATAATAAACCTACACTGACATATCATTATCACCCAAAGACCATAATTTACATTAGAGTTTACTCTTGGTATTTTTATTTTATGGATTTGGGCAAATGTATAATGAAATATATCAACCTTTATGATATCATACAGAGGGTTTCACTGCCCTAAAAATCCTCTGTGATCTGCCTATTAATCCTTCCCTCTCCCTAACCCCTGACAATCACTAATTTTTACTGTCTTAGCTTTTTCCAGAATGTCATATATTTGGAATCATATAAGATGTGGCCTTTTCAGATTGGCTTCTTTCACTTAGTAATGTATATTTAAGTTTCCTCCATGTCTGTTTATAGCTAGCTTGATAGCTCATTTCTTTTTAACACTGAATAATATTCCATTGTCTAAATATACCAGAATTTATTTATTCAGTCACTTGCTGAAAGACATCTTGGTTGCTTCCAAGATTTGGCAATTATGAATAAAGCTGTTATAAACATCCATGTGCAGATTTCTGTGTGGACATATATTTTCTATTCCTTTGGGTAAATACTAAGGAGTGCGATTGCTGGTTCGTATGGTGAGAGTATGTTTAATTTTGTAAGAAACTACCAAACTGTCTTCCAAAGTAGCTATATGTTTTTGCATTCCAATCAGTAACGAATGAGAATTCTTGTTGCTTCACATGCTTAATAGCATTTGGTGATGTCAGTGTTCTGGATTTTGGCCATTCTAATAGGTGAGTAGTGTTTATTTTAGTTCGCATTTCATTATTGGTAACATATGAAGTGGAGCATCTTTTCATATGCTCATTTGCCGTCTGTATATGTTCTTTGGTGAGGTACCTGTTAAGGTCCTTTTGTCCATTTTTAAATTTGGTCATTTGTTTTGTTTTTATTGAATTTTAAGAGTTCTTGATATACTTTGGATAATAGTCTTTTATCAGACATGTCTTTCTCATATATTTTCTCCTCGTTTATGGCTTGTCTTTTCAAGGTCTCTTGATATTGTCTTTTGTATAGCAGAAAATTTTAATTTAATAAAATACAGCTTATCGAGTTTTTCTTTCATGAACTGTGCCTTTGATATCCTATCTAAAAGTGATAGCCAAACCCAAGGTCACCTAGATTTTCTCCTATGTTTTTTTTCCCAAGAATTTTACAGTTTAATGTTTTACATTTAGATATGTGATCCATTTTGAATTAATATTTGTGAGGGGTATAAAACCTATGTCTATATCCTTTTTTTTTTTTTTTTGCATGTGGATATTCTTTTGTTCCAGCACCATTTGTTGAAGACTACCTTTTCTTCATTATGCTGCCTATACCCTTTAGTCAAAGATCAGTTTGCTACATGTATGTGTATTTATTTATGGGCTTTTCATTCTGTCCCATAGATCTGTTTGTTTATTCTCTCACCAGTACCTTATTGTTTTGATTACGGTAGCTTCATATTACATTTTGACATTGGGTGGTGTCAGTCTCTAAATTTGTTCTTCTCCTTTAATATAATCTTGGCTATTCTGTATAATTTGCCTCTCCATATAAATTTTATTTTATTTTTTCCATATAAACTTTAAAATCAATGTGTTGATATCCAAAAAATAACTTGCTGGGTTTTAGGTTGGGATTTCATTGACTACGTAGATCAATTTGGAAAGAGCTAACATCTTGACAGTATTATCTTCCTATCCATGAATATATAATATCTCCTCATTTATTAGTTATTCTATGATTTCATTCATCAGAGTTTTGCATTTGGACCTTGGTTGTACCTGTATAGGAAAGCAAGTGATTTTTATATGTTAATCTTGTGTTCTGCACCCTTGCTATAATCACATATTAGTCCCAGAATTTTTCTTCTTTTTTTGATTCTTTTGGATTTTCTACACAGATGATCAGATTATCTGTGAACAAAGAATTTTATTTTTTATTTCCTAATTAGTATACCTTTCATTTCCTTATCTTATCTTATTGCATTATGTAGGACTTTCAGAACAATGTTGTAAAACAGGGCTGAGAGGGGACATCTTTGCCTTGTTCTGGAACTTAGTAGGAAAGTTTTAAATTTTCTCACCATTAAGTATGATGTTAGCTATAGGAGACATGACTACCAATGTAATGTGATGCCCTGGGCTAGATCCTATAATATAAAAAAAGCTATTAAGGGAAACTGAGAAATTTAAATAAAATAGAAACATTACTTAATAATAAAGTTTCAATATCATTTTTATTAATTACAACAAATATACCATGTTAATGTCTGATGTAAATAATGGAGGAAACTGAGTATGAAATATAAAGGATGTCTTATACTATCTTCTCAATAATTTTGTAAATCTAAAACCACTTTAAAGTAAAAAGCTTATTTCAAAAAAGATCAAGATTTGAGAATTTAGAGCATGTGAACTGAAGTTAATGTGAGCTATAAATCTATATTAACCAACACAGTCTTAATTGGCATTAAGATAGACACATAAAACAATGAAACAAAATAGAGTATCCAGAAATATACTCAGACCAATATGGTCAAATTATTTTCATCAATGGTGGTAAGGAAGAAAAAAATAATTTTTTAACTAACAGTGATGGAATATTGAATATCCAAATGTACAGAAATGAACTTTGAAAACATGGGTCAGAGGAGAAATATCAAGACAAATTTAAAAAATATTTTGAATAAATGAAAATGGAAACACAACTTGTCAGAATTTTGGGGATACAGCGAAAGCAGTGCCTATAGGGAAATATATGGCAGTGAAAGCACTCATTACAACAGAAGGAAAATCTAAAATCGATCATTTAAACTTCCACCTTAGAAAATCAGGAAGAGAAGAGCAGAGTAAAGCTAAATAAACAGAAGATATAATAAAAATTAGAGCAGATTGATGAGATCGAAAACAAAAAATCAATAGAGAAAAATCAATGAAGTTAAAGCTGGTTCTTTGAAAAGATTAATGAAATTAATAAACCTCTAGCTAGGATAACTTAAGAAAAAAAGAAAGAGGACAAAAATTACTAACATCACAAATGAAAGGTGGGACATCACTTACAGATTCCATGAACCTTAAAGAGATAATAGAAGAGTACTATGAGCAACTCTATGCCCACAAATTTAATAATTTAAATGAAATGTACCAATTCCTTGAAACACACATTCTGCCAAAACTCACACAGGAAGAAATACACAATCTGAATAGGCCTATATCAATTAAGTAAATTGAATCAATGATTGATAATCTCCCAAACAAAAAGCACCAGGCCCAGAAGGGTTTACTGGTGAGTTCTATGAAACATTTAAGGAAGAAGTTTTACTACATATCTTCAATCTCTTTTAGAATATAGAAGCAGAAAAAATACTCCTAAATCACTCTATGAGGTTCACATTACATTAATACCAAAATCAGACAAGGACATTACAAGAAGATAAATGTACAGACCAATATCTCTTATGAACGTAGATGCAAGAATCCTCAACAAAATATTAGCAAATCAAATCCAAAAATGCATAAAACAAATTATACATCACAGGCAAGTGGGATTTATCCCAGGTATGTCCCAGTATTCCTGTGAAAAAGGCCAACTTACTTAGCCTAGAGCTACAGCCTAAGGGAGAGACTTCAGGTTTCCCACACATCAGAGACTAAGGAAGTGTTCCCAGGGACCACGATCAGGGAGACACCATCTTTACATAACCTTTTGACCTCATTGAAGCTTGATAGAACTTCTCAGAAAGGAGTTTATATACTGACCCAGAGCCCCAGTTTTTGCTACTATGAACCTGAAAGTATTTTCAGATCTCCTGGTCTGGAGGCCAGCAGGAATTATAATTATGGCCCCATAGGACTGTATATACTGATGTATTTTAAAAGCTGTTGCCTAAGGGTCTGGCTTCCAGTCAGCATGAAACTAGGTGCTAAATGAGATTTCTCCCTTCAGAACACTGACAGGTCTTAGCATGCCCTAAAACAATGGGGGCATAACAAGAATAAATCAAACAGTTTAGACAATCACAAAGGTTTGAATGACAACCAAAATCTAGGGCAGGGTTGAATAAAAAGGATATGACTGCAATTCACAGGCCTGTACCCCTGGGGCTAATAATACATTATATGTTTATTAAAAAAAATTATTAAAAAAAAAGGATGTGCCCTACAGAAGGCCACTTCTTCAAGCCAGAGAAAGGTAACTGTTGTATCCAGTACACAGAAACAAACATAAAATGTTAAGCAAAATGAGGAACCAGAAAAAAAAAAAAAAAAGAATAAGACAAAAGCTCAGGAGCAGATATTAATGATATGGAGATAATACCTGATAAAGAACTCAAAGTAATGGTCATAAAGATGTTCGCCAAACTCAGTAGAAGAATGGGTGAACACAGCGAGAACTTCAACAAAGATATAGAAAACATAAGAAAATACCCAATAGAAGTCACAAAGCTAAAGATTACAATAACTGAACTATAAAATAAACTATAGGGTCTAACAGCACAATGAATGCAGTGGAAGAATGAATTAGTAAGCTGGGATGGAGATAGAGCAATGGAATTCACCCAGACCGTACATCAAAAAGAAAAAAAAGGATAAAAGAAAAAAAGGTAAGAGACTTCTAAAACAACATAAAACGGGATAATTTTCACATAATAGGTGTCCCAGAAGGAGAAAAGAGAGACAAAGGGGAAGAAAAATTATGAAGAAATAATGGCTGAGAATTTCTCTAACCTGGGAATAGAAACAGACATCCAGGTCATAAGTGTTCCAAATAAAACGAACATGGAAGAGCCACACCAAGGCACAACATAAATAAGATGTCAAAACTTGAAAAGACAGAATCTTAAAAGCAGCAAGAAGAAAACAACTGGTTATGTATAAGGGAAACCCCAGAAGGCTATCAACAGATTTCTCAGCAGAAACTTTGCAAACTAGAAGAAAGTGGCATGATATATACAAAATACTTAAAGAAAAAAAAAATTTAAACAAGAACACCCTACTTGGCAAGGTTGTCATTCATATTTTCTGGAGAGGTAAAGAGTTTTCCAGATAAGAAAAGCTAAAGGAGTTTGTCATTACTAAACTGACCTTATAAAAAAATATTAAAGGGACTATTTTATCCTCAAACTCTTCCAAAAAGTTGAAAGGAGAGAAGGCTTTAAAACTCATTTTATGAGTCCAGCATTATCCTGATACAAAAACCAGACAAGAACACCACACACACATATTACAGGTTAATATCCCTGATGAACATAGATGCAAAAATCCTCAGCAAAATATTAGCAAATTAAGTTCAATGATACATAAGTATGATCATCCACATGATCAAGTACGATTTATTCCAGGGATGAGAGGATTGTTCAACATCAACAAATCAGTTGTGACACCACATTATCAAAATGAAAGATAAAATTCATATGATTATCTAAATAGATGTAGGAAAAGTACTTGACAACATTCAACTTTTAATAAGATAAAAACTCACAACGAAGTGGATATAGAAGGAGTGGAACCCAACATAATAAAGGGTATATATAAGAGACCCACAACTAATATTATATTCAAAGGTGAAAAGCTGAAAGCTTTTCCTCTAAGATCAAGAACAAGATAGGGGGGCTGGGAGGAGGGGGGTGGGGTTATGGACATTGGGGAGGGTATGTGCTATGGTGAGTGCTGTGAAGTGTGTAAACCTGGCGATTCACAGACCTGTACCTTTGGGGATAAAAATACATTATATGTTTATAAAAAAATAAAAAAAATTAATTAATAAAAAAAGAACAAGATAAGGATATCCACTATCCCAGCTTTTGTTGAATGTCATATTGGAAGACTTAGCCATAGCAATTAGCGAAGAAAAAGAAATAAAAGACATACAAATTGGAAAGAAAAATCAAACTGTCACTATTTGTGGATGACATGATGATATATACAAAAATCCCTAAAGCTTCACCAAAATACTATTAGAACTAATAAATAAATTCAGTAAGGTTGCAGGAAATAAAATTAATATATAAAATGTCTTGTGTTTCTATACAGTAATAACAAACTACCAGAAAGAGAAATCAAGAAGATAATACCATTTACAATCATTTACACACACCAAAGGAATAAAATAACTAGAAATAAATTTAACTAAAGATATGAAATTTAAGTTATTTGTGAAAAAAACTAAAAAAGTCACAAACAAATGGAAAGATATTCCATGCTCATGGATTAGAAGAATTAATATTGTTAAAATGTTTATGAAGTATCATATATATGTATACAATATATAAGGAACTCATACAACTCAATAACAATTTAAAACAGTCCATTTAAAAAATGGGCGGAGGATCTGGATAGACATTTTTTCTAAGAAGACATGCAGATAACCAATGAGCATATGAAAAGATGTTCATCATTAATCAGAAGGGAAATCAACACCACAATGAGATATTGCCTTACACCTGTCAGAAGGTATATTATCAAAAAAACTAGAAATAACAAGGGTTGGTGAAGATATGGAAAAGGGAAATTTTTGGCACTGTTGTGGGAATGTAAATTGGTATAGCCACTATGGACAACAATATGGAGTTTCTTAAAAATCATAAATAGAGCTACCATATGATCCAGCAATTCCACTACTGCCTATCTATCAAAAAGAAAATTATATATATGTACACACACACACTACTAGTCAGCCATAAAAAAGTATGAAATTTTGCCATTTGTGACAACATAAATGGGTATTTTTGGGTATTAGGCTAACTGAGTTCAGAGAGAGAAAGACAAATACTATATGATTTCACTTATATGTGGAATCTAAAAAGTAAAACAAACAAAACAAAACTCAAGACTCATAGGTACAGAGAACAGATCAGTGGATTCCAGAGTTGGGGGGTTTTGAGGAGGTAGAAATGGGTGAATGGCATTAAGAAGTATAAGCTTTCAGTTATAAAATAAATAAGTCATGAGGATGTATGTACAGCATGGAGAATATAGTCAATAATGTTGTATTAACTTTGTAAGGTGGCCAAAATTATTGTGATGACCATTTCATAATGTTTACAAATGTCAGATTGCTATGTTATATATCAAAAACTAATATAATATTGAATGTCAGTACTTCAATTAAAAAAGAGAAAAGAATATCTGCAAAAACCATACATAAGGATGGAGTATCATTCAATTTTTTAAAGATATTTTATTCCTTTCCTTGGTGTTTTGTGGTTTTCCATGTACCAACACTGCATGTCATTTATCATTTGTCCTTATTTCATTTTTTGATACTATCATAAATATTGTTTTTTAACTTCTAATTCCAATTGCTCATTGTTGGTATATAAGAAAGTAATTGCTCCGTATATTGGTCTTGTATCCTATGAACTTTATGTACTTGCTTATTAGAGTTAAGAACTTATTTATTTATTTATTTATTTTGCAGGTTTTTGGGGTTTTCTACAAAGAAATTGTATCATCAGTTTATTTCTTTCCAACCTATACACCTTTCATTTCTTTTTCTTGTTTGATTGCACTAGTTAGAATTTTTAGTATAATGTTGAATAGGAGTGGTTAGAGAGGACATTATTGTTTTGTCCCCCAACTTGGGAGAAAAATGTCTAGTCTTTCACCATTATGTATGTGGCTAGTTGTAGGCTTTTTGTAAATGTTAGATATTGAATTGGAGAGGTTTACTGAATTGAAATGGCAGAGGGTCACCTCTGCTGAATTCTATCAGTCAAAGCAATAGTAGACTCACTTAATTCAAAGAGAAGAATGATGGGCCAGTTCTCAATGAGAAGCATTTCAAAGAATATGCAGCCATTTTTAGTCTAACCACAATCTACTCTGAACCACAAATTCTATTTCTTCCCCATGGAAAATAAACTCACTTTCTCCAAATCCAACACACTCTTTTTCTATTTTAGTATTATCTCAAAGTCCAAGATCTCATCTCTCTAAATCAAATCCAGGTGTACATTAGGCTCCTTGTGTGTAGTATTTCAAGTATGGATTCTCTTGATCTGAATCTGGGGACAATATGTGATTTATATGTGTTCCCCATACCCAATTTACAACAGCGAGGTAGGGATAGGATACCGGCAACAGATCCTGTTCAAAAGGGGAGAAAACATGAGGTTATGGAAATCTCCAGTCCATAGGAATTCTGAAATTCAATCAGGCATATGTTGCCATTTTTTAAAAAAATTAGAGCCAGTACTGTTCCATAGAAATGATTCCCTATGCCTGTGGGCTTTGTCCTCTCAGCTTTTTGTCCAATGTTGGATTCACCCTTCCTTTCTATAAGAAATAGCCTATGTTTGTAGCTAAGTAGTTTTCTCATACTTAGGGAATTGGGGATCCTGATGCCTGTTTTCATTCTGTAATATCACTCTCTTTTTCAGTTTAGGTGATATAATCCTTTTATGTTTTGTAGACTTCACATGTATCAGTCTACAATCCATTACAACAGACAATACCATATCTTTAAATATCTCCAAAATAGGCTCTTCTCTACCTGAGCTCTCAAGACTCTCAGAACCCCAGTATTTAAAAGGAGAAGGTCTACAGGTCTTGCCAAAGAAGGCTTTTTGTCCTTAGAAGTCATTTTGTCTAGCTGCAAGATGGTCTATATGCAACACCATCTTAAGTCTCTCTGGCATCTGAAAAAAAAAAAAAAAAAAAAAAAAAAAGATTTTACAGTTTCACCTTTGACCTTACTTCACTAAATAGGAACCTGAATTGGATTCTGTCTCTGAGGTTAGTTCCTACTTTTAGCAGTTTTTGTTGATTTTTTGGTTTAGAAATACTGCCCTGAGTTCTTTAGTATTTCCTTCATATTATGCTAGAAAACTCAAGAAAATTTTCCTAAGTTTGTCTCTCATTTTTCATTTTGTTGTGGGTAGCTAGAAGAATCTGTGCCTGCAAATCTCTGTAGCAAGATTTCTGAGATCATTAGGTTGCTATTCTATTTTCCATATTGCTGGAGGCAACAGTTTGCTAACTGTTCTGTCTGTATATAACTCCGCTGCCCTTTTCACTGGCCTTCAATAACATTTCCCTCATTGTCCTTGAAGCCCTAATAGTCTCCCTAAGGCCAGTCTTGGTTGTTTCACCAAGAGTTCCTTCCAGCTCCTGCCCACCACCCAGTTCTAGCCAATCTTACAATTTTGTATGTTTTGTTCATATGTTATCATAACATCTCACTTTCAGGTACCAAATTCTGTACCAGTTATCTATTACTTAGAACAAATTACCTCCAACCTTGGAGGCTTAAAACAAAAAGTGATTTATTATATCTCATGATTTTGTGAGTCAGTAATTTGGATAGGGCTCAGTTGGTTCATGCTTCTGCTTTATATAATATAATACTTGGTAGTATTCAGCTGCTGGATGGGATGGTCTGGAGAGTCAGGTTGGCTTTGCACACATTTCTGATGCTGAAACAGGGATGGCTGGATGACTGAGTTCATCTTAGATTTTTGAACACATTACCTATATCTGGCCACTTTAGCATGGACGTCTCAAGGTAGATGGATTGTTTTACAAAGCAGCAGCCCAAGGCTTACAGAGAGAGAATGTTCTAAGAGACAAGTTCAAGATGGTGTATTTTAAGACTCTGATTAGAAACTGACTCAAGTATATTTCAACTGTATTCTAGTAGTCAAAGCAGCTACAGAAATCTCTCTGGTTATAGATACATTCAGAGTCACTTCTCTATGGGAATAGTCTCAAGGAAGTTTTGGTCATCTTAAATTTGCTACACCTCCTATTTCTATTTTCAGTGAACTATAATAAACCAAGACTCTTGAGGTATGGGAAAACTTTTCTTGCAACAAATATTTGGAATTCTTGAAGTCTTGAAACTTGTTATCAGTTAGTCATTATTCTATTAGGAAAAAAAAAACACTTTTTAAAGAATTAAAGTATACACTAAAAATGATCTAGTCCTGTTTAAACCATGCCTTTAACATTAAAGAATCAGAAGCTTCCCATTAAATCTCAGTTCTACCCCTTATTAGTTTTATTATCCTAGCTGAGTGTCTTGATTTTCTAAATTGTAAAATAGGGTATAGGGAGATATATCTATAGTATACATATAATTTTGTCTAAACTAGTGGCACTTTGGGCAATACTAAAAATGAAGAGGCCATGTCTTCTTGGCAAAAAGCTCAAATCTGAGGCTATCTTGGGTAAATGAGACCCATTTGCCTTTCTATTTCTTAAGGTTCTTGTGATGATCAAAGAAAACTGTATATTAACAAGCATTCAAATTATAAAATGTGAAATGGTAGTAAGATAGTGGTATTACTTCAAGTGCTTTGGGGGTTATTAGTGAAATCTTCTATTTAGACTTGTAAAATTGTTTCTAAATCTGTTTGAATCACCTCCAGTATTTAACAACACTGAATGCATGCGGCTTTGCCCTGATTGCAGAACTGGCATGATATATTTTAAAAGAATTTCTTTTTATTCTATTCCCAGGGAATTCTGAAGAGAGTTGATCACTACCCAGCTTTGAACAGGAACCTTCCCCACCTATTACAGCTACTTCTGTATCCTTTTAGTTGGACATTTTTCAGACTAGGTAATACAAGGTCCTTTATGTCCTATGTTTCATCTTGTTAACATAGTTTGATATTCATTGTAGTTGCTCCTCCATGGTTTTAAATTATAAATCTTAGGATAGTTTTCAAACTGATCACCTATTAAATAAAGTTATCTTTTTACTTAAATATAATGAAAATGTTTTGGTATAGCACATACACATTGAAATCATTCTAAAATACACTAGTTTAGAATGGTTTGTCTTAGACAATTTCCAATCTTCACCCTAAGCCTCCAGGCCCACAATATTATGTTTAACACTTTGGCTTTATGTCTTATGAATTCTTACCTAACACTAGGTATAGTTACAGGTTGTTGGTCTTGCAATACTTGGTAATCCAGGGTAATAGGAACCTGGAAGATAAACTCTGAGTAACGTCCAAAATAGAATTTTCTCCAAAATAAAACTGGTCTTCAAAGACAGGGAATTTTTTTCCTTGTGAAAGCTGAGGTAACAGATAGAAGCGTAATCACTGGCTAGAACTCAGTTATAGGAGAGCTAAGGAACAAGATTAGATCATTCGAATTAGCAGCAGTTTTGACTCAATCAGCCATTCAGGGAGTTAACCCATGAATCTTTATATTCTCATCCCATAAGTCCAAGATCAGACTTTGGTTTGGATTTGTAAAGAGCCTTATCACATGAAAGAAAGAGTTGCAATCTCTTCATTCAAAAACAATGAAATAGGGGTGCCGGGGTGGCTCAGTTGTTAAGCATCTGCCTTTGGCTCAGATAATGATCCCAGGGTCCAGGCAGGGATCAAGCCCTGCATGGGACTCCCTGCTTTACAGGAAGACTACTTCTCCATCTCCCACATGCCCTGCTTGTATTACCTCTCTCACTGTCTCTCTCTCTGTCAAATTAATAAATAAAATCTTAAGAAAAAACAAATAAAACAAAAACACAATGAAATACAATTTGAAATGTGGTCAAACTTGCCAGTTGTGCAGTAGAAAGAAATGATTACTTACAAAATTAAATAAGAACATTGATGAGAAAGGGTGAGTTAGCCTGTTGGAGTTATGTCCAAATCCAGAGCAGGTAACATGTCTATCAGAGTGCTTAGTTAGTGTGTGTACATGGATGGAACAGTCCCAGTGAAGTAGCAGATTAATGAAGTTCAGGAAATGCTATCATATTTAAGCCTGAAATATATACATAGGTGATACTAGAAAACTGCTTCAAGAAGATATTTTAAAATCATAACATAAACCCTATCCTTTCAGGGTTTGATACACCCATGTCATTTTAAATTTAATGCCATATTAGTTGAACATCCTCTGGATTTTGCTTAGAAATGTTATTTAATTTATTGCATATTTCCTCTACTTCTATAGTAGGCTTTTATCTTGCTGTACATCTCAAATATTTTCTTGCACATTATGACAAAGTACCAGTGGTACTTGATTAAGTGACATCAATCTAAATGGAAGAAGTGCCAACCTTGCACATAGTGTCAACAATAGACTTAATAATGCTATGAAATGTGAGTTCCACTATTGTGTTAAGAAAGAGAATTATGAGCACTCTCTTTTCCTCTTTTTTAAAGTATGTCATTACATTTTTTAAAAAGAAACAATAATTAAAGAAACACTCCACAGTGCATGGTTTCATGGCTATATTCGGTAAAGAGTCACTTGTTTTGATAAATTCTTTACCAGTAACTCTGATTATGAGAATCACTTATTTAAAAGTGATTGTAATAGTCATAAGACAGAGTTCATTGTTTTCATTTTGTAGAGGTTGCATTATAGGAAATAAAATAGACTTTCTCTTTCTGCATTTCCTTGTCATTAGATTATTTTATGTCTGCAGTAAATTTGTATATCGCTACATTTTTTTTATTATGTAGACTATTCAAAGATGATAAAATGAAAATTCAAAGTCTTCAAAAGTTTTTAAAATAATACTTTAAAAATTCTAGCTGGTAATCTTTGACATTAAGAACATGATTCAAAACAATAGTATCTGTTGAGTTGAATTAAATATATTTTCTTCTTTAAATATAATGTCATTTAACATTTAGTTCAGAGATAATAAAGTCAATGTTATTGCAGCAACAATGCTTCCTTCATTAAAATTATACATTATACTTGAGTTAGTGCCAATTATAAAAGGCTTTGGGCTTATTGCACATTTTAAATTATTAAGGACAGTAACTATTATTTTTATTTTTTAAATTTAATTTTATTTTTTTCAGTGTTCCAAAGTTCATTGTTTGTGCACCACACCCAGTGCTCCATGCAATATGTGCCCTCTTTAATACCCACCACCAGGCTTACCCATCCCCCCACCTCTCCTCCCTTCCAAAACCCTCAGTTTGATTCTCAGAGTCCATGGTCTCTGATGGTTCATCTCCCCCACTCTGATTTGCTCCAATTCACTTTTCCTTTCCTTCTCCTAATGTCTTCCATGTTATTCCTTATGCTCCACAAGTGAGTGAAACCATATGATAATTGGCTCTCTCTGCTGGACGTATTTCACTCAGCATAATCTCTTCCAGTCCTGTCCATGTTGATACAAAAGTTGGGTATTCATCCTTTCTGATGGCTGAGTAATTTTCCATCGTATCTATGGACCATATCCTTCTTACCATTTGTCTGTTGAAGGGCATCTTGGCTCTTTCCACAGTTTGGCTGTTGTGGACATTGCTGCTATGAACATTGGGGTACAGATGGCCCTTCTTTTCACTGCATATCTTTGGGGTAAATACCCAATAGTGCAATTGCAGGGTCATGGGGTAGTTCTATTTTTAATTTCTTTTTATTTTTTTTATTTTTTATTTTTATTTTATTTTATTTATTTATTTATTTTTTAAAGATTTTATTTATTTATTTGACAGGCAGAGATCACAAGTAGGCAGAGAGGCAGGCAGAGAGAGGAAGGGAAGCAGGCTCCCCGCTGCGCAGAGAGCCCGATGCGGGGCTCGATCCCAGGACTCTGGGATCATGACCTGAGCCGAAGGCAGCGGCTTAACCCACTGAGCCACCCAGGTGCCCCTATTTTTAATTTCTTAAGGAATCTCCACACTGTTTTCCAAAGTGGCTGCACCAACTTGCATTCCCACCAACAGTGTAAAAGGGTTCCCCTTTCTCCACATCACCTCCAACACTTGTTGTTTACTATCTTGTTAATTTTGGCCATTCTAACTGGTGTAAGGTGGTATCTCAATATGGTTTTGATTTGAATCTCCCTGATTGCTAATGATGATGAACATTTTTTCATTGCCTGTTAGCCATTCGTATGTCTTCTTTGGAGAAATGTCTGTTCATGTCTTCTGCCCTTTTTTTGATGTGATTATCTGTTTTGTGTGTGTTGAGTTTGAGGAGTTCTTTATAGATCTTGGATATCAGCCCTTTTTCTGTAGTGTCATTTGCAAATATCTTCTCCCATTCCGTGGGTTGCCTCATTATTTTGTTGATTGTTTCTTTTGCTGTGCAGAGGCTTTTTATCTTGATGAACAGACACATAGACCAGTGGAACAGAGTAGAGAGTCTACATGTGGACCCATAACCCTATGGTCAAATAATCTTTGACAAAGCAGGAAAAAATATCCAGTGGAAAAAAAAAAAACAGTCACTTCAATAAATGGTGCTGGGAAAATTGGACAGCTATGTGTAGAAGAATGAAACTCGACCATTCTCTTACACCGTACACAAAGATAAACTCAAAATGGATAAAAAACCTCAATATGAGGCAGGAATCTATCAAAATCCTAGAGGAGAACATAGGCAGTAACCTCTTTGACATCGGCCACGGCAACTTATTTCAAGACCTGTCTCCAAAGGTAAAGGAAACAAAAGCGAAAACGAACTTTTGGGATTTCATCAAGATAAAACCATTATTTTTAAAACTACATTTGGATTGACTATACAATAAGCTGACCAAGTAGTCTTCTAACCATCTTCCAACCCTCTTATCTTTCCTTGAAAACTATCTTACTATGCCTCAAGATAAAAAAGTCCTAAATTTTTAGTTTTTTAGATATTTATATCATGAGATAAAATGCTTTACATTTGAAGTATTGAGTTACTATCTACATCAATTTTAACTAAAGTTGTTAGTTATCATACACTTCAGTATGTTTTAGATCAAATTCTTGTTTTCTTGACCACACTGTTGAATTTTATCTACCCTTTGCTTTTCTCTTAATGAACTGCATAGTCCATATTCATCCATAGTATTTGTACTTTTTATTTAACCAGTTTTTATTTTAAAATTGTCTCCATTATTATGAACATTATTATTTCTCCATTAATGTATGTCTAGATAAAATGGCTTTTATTTGACCAATTTTAATTTTACCCATTATATCAGTTACAATGAAGAGTTAATGCTACTATTTTACAAATTTGTTAAAATACTCCTCTGCAAAACTAAGATGTCCATTGGGATAGAGTGGTCACAGCATAGGATAGTAAAAAGACACAAGAGTAAAAGGACCATTTTCCTTCTCTACTACTAATATTATCTGTGGGACTTTGGGCATTTTATTTAATATGTCTGAGGTTTAGTGGATATATTTGTAGAATGAGGAAACTAATATTTATCTGTTTGAAAGAAAGAAATTCTCTTGAGGTACATTCTCCCCCCCTTCCCCCCACCCAAGCCATATTCTTATTCCAAGATCTCAGATTCCATGATTATTGATTTCCTTCTTGGTTTGGAGCATTTGGATTTTTAGTGCTTATTGGTAGACTCAAGATTATGCCTATAAGCCTTTTGGTAGCTAATCTTTATCTTGAAAAGTTTGGTCATTGGTCTCTATTGTTTCCAATGGTGTTTACGTTTATGGCATGTTTATATTACACTTGAGGTAAAATTGTTGGGATGTGGTCAGGAATCATTGCAAAGAAAGAAGAAAAAACAAAGAAACCACGTATGAGCAGAGGGTCAAAACAATATAAAGAGAAGAACCTATGAGGCACATATTAAATGAGGAGGTTTGAAAGTATGTTAGATATATGACACTGTTGGAAAAAAATTTCTTTAAATTGGAATCAACTCTCTCAACCCTTAGCCTGCTTCCTTGAATTATTTGGTGGGAAAGAGGGGGAGGTGCAGAAGGTAATAACACCTGGTCTAAGGAATGGATATGAATCTTGTACAGAATATTAAAGATTATCTTTTATTCCATTGTACAGATAATATTTTAAAATAATTGATAAATTAATGATTAGTGCTGACCACTGTAGAACATGGTACCCTAAACTATAGGTTCACAGGGAACCACTGATGGTGTCTCTGTGACTTCCTATCAACTATACTTTATACTCGTGAAATTCTTAAGAGTCTCATGGATATCCATGTAATCATCACTTTTTTTTAATTAGGTCTTTTGTGTTTGTGTGTACTCAATGTTACTTAAGGAAAGGGTATTGGGTATTATAAATAGATCTTAACACTTAGTATTTTGTATGAATACATCAATTGAAATTTGTGTTATGTTTACATGTAACGTTTTGCCTAAATAGTACTTTTCAGCAAAGTGTATATTGTTGAGTAGAACTACATTCAATAACATTTTATAATACTTCAAGTAGTCTCAAGAGTCTTGTAGAGACACAGAACCCTAGAATGCCTGGGGACATGACAGGGAACATATAATATTTAAAAAAAAAAAATGGTGTGAACGAGTGAGGCCTTACCAGGAAAACAATGAAATGATATTCCAAGGAAGGAAGAATTACTTGAGCAAAGGCTGGGAAATGAGAGCAGAGTGCGGTCATGGTATGTCATACTAAAAAGTTGGAGAATGGGAGAAAGACAGATCATGGGGCTGGAAATTGAGTGTCAAGTATTTAGCAACATTAACTAGGAAATGTCAATAATCCATCAATGGCAATTGTCTTAGGAAAGATATAAAAAAAATAGTGTAACTTTCCTCAATATAATCTTACACTTAGATATTACATATTTTACATTTAGATACCTTATCTAAAATATAACTCAAAAAATAAAATAAAATATATACTCAATGGATTAATAACACGCTTAGTAATAATTACATCTTCTATGCTGGACTTTTTTTTTTAACGTGGATCTGCTGTTTATACACCAAGACTTGAAAGAATTTGTGGTTTTTGTTTATATATAAGTCAAAGGAATTTTTTTACATAATATGCGAATTTTTAATATCTCTTTTGTATCTTACTCTCAGAGCAAATTCATTAATAGAAACTGGATAATCCATTAAGTGAGAGCAAAACTATGTACTATTTTAATATATTGGTTTTAATGAAATTAAAATATCATTACTTCCACCTTTCACAATTTTTTTCATATGAATTTGTCTGGTGCCTAATGGAAAAAGTAATCATGTTAAACTAATTTGGTGCTCAAAATTTTTTCAAAGTACTTCGAAACAGTAGATATTGTACTTTGTCTTAAATAGTCCAAATGTAAACAATTAATATTCAACAATTTCTCTCAATAAAAGATTTTTAAGTGACATATTTTAGTTCAGTATTCATATTATATTACTTGATATGTCATAATTCTTGTAAGTTAATGGCTGCATTCAGAAATGATATCTCTCCAAACAGCTTCCAAAACCATGCAGATAAACAAAAATAACATTACCTGTAGCCTATGCCTAGTAATAACTAGTAGACAAAGATTCCACAAACTACAATTCACACTGAATGAGGAAATAAATGTTCAAAAAAAGCAGAAGCAGACTCTCGACCTTTCAAGAAAATAAGAAATCAATAAGGATGGAAGAGAAGATAGATGAGTGAGAAGTGATCTTCGAGGGGACAATACTCTGATCACATCAAGTAGGGTCTAACCTTTGTTAGAAGAGAGGGAAACGTTGTGAAGAAGTCTGGTAACTGGTAGATTAAATTAAAGGGAGGCTCTGGGAAAGCATATGATACCAGAGGAAACAGCAATCTTAGGAAGATACTACATCCAAGAGTAAGGGCAGCAGTATTGATGCGGGAAGTATCCATTTGAGGCTTGGTTGTAAAAGAAGAAAAAGCATTTGAAGATAAAGAGCCAAGGAAACAAGGAAATGTTCCAGTATGAATTAGAATAATTGCAAATATAAAAGGCAACCATGAAATTCGAAATAGAAACATCAGAATCTTAAGAGTGCTGACTGAACTAAAAAAAAATTGAAGAAAAAGACAGCCATATAAGTAATAAGGTGGTAAATTAATTACAAGATGTCCATGGGAAATTATACATATTGTTAATAATAAAAGATACAGAAAGTAAGAATAAAATAAGCCATAAGAATAAAACAATAAATACAGGATAAGATCAGAGGAAAAAGTATTAATATAATTGGAGTCCAAGAAAAACAAAAACAAGATAATGGAACAGAACTGATATTTAAAATGACAATCTAAGAAAACTTTCCTGAAATAAAAGAAGACTTGATTTTATATTTTGAAAAAGTTCTCCATCTACTGGCAAAAATTTACTTTGAAATATATCCTAGTAAAAATACTGGACTTGAAAGATAAAGAAAAAAAAAAAATCCTCCAGGCTTTAAGATTGAAATAAAGAAGAAGCAAGCTACTTAAAAAAGAAAGGAAACTAACTTGGCATTGGAATTCTTGATGGCAACATATAAATCAAGAACAGTGGAGAAATGTTTTTAAGAAACTCAAGGATAAAATGACAAGGACTTTAAATCCAGTCAAGCTGTTCTAAAAATTAGGCTACAGCAAAAACAGTTTAACACTGTAAGAACTCAAAAACTCTATACCTTCAAGCTCTCCTCCAAAAAACTACTGTGGAGCAAATTTTATCTCACCTCTCAGTGCTAGGGGAATTTTTGACAGATAGACTGATAATGAAAATTAAAAACATTTAGGTAGATTTAAGTATGGAATAAGAGCATGTGATTTTTATATGTGCGCGACAAAGTTGAAACAATGCAACTAAAAAGAAAAGAAGGGAGAAAGTGTCATAAAGGAAAAGTCAATGAAATGTCATGTAATTATCATTTTGGACTAAAAAATATTACTTTAAGCTGAGAAAACGAATCAGAGACACTTAAGTAAGGAAAAGGAGGGCTAAGGAGAATATACAAAAGTATTAGTATAAAAGTAATTATTAGGAAAATTATATATCTTCCTATCAAAACAGTGGAAAAATGAGCAAGGAAAATAGAAAACATGGTGAAAGACACCATAATTATAATGTAATTAATTATACATATGTCTGTATATCAATCTATCCGACAGAGCTGAGACCAAATATATCAGTCATATCAACATATCTAAACAAGATTAATTGCTTACCGAAAAAGAAGCCTTTTTAAAACTGGCTTGCAAAGAAAAACCCAACTAATGCTATGTGCAAGTTAATACATGAAACAGGTGACTCAGAAAGACTAAAAATGAATAGTGTTGGTGAAGCTGTACCATCTGTATTCTACATTTCTGTGCACCGTTCTAATTTTTAAGTTCTCTTCTGACTTCAGACACTGCTGTGGCTACTGGTTCCAAGTAGACTTTTCAATTGTATGAACTTGACAGTGCCTCACCTTGAACCTATGCCATCTACCTCACTTCTAGCAGGAGGGCTGATGTGATGCCATGGCAGTGATGACTCAAGGAAACCAGCTCAGCAGTCATGGACAACCAAGAAATGTAAAAAAAAAAAAAATTAGTACCCACGGAGCCACCCTTGAATAAAGGAGAGTGGGTGCCTGTGGCTAAATGATTCTGCCTTTCATCCCTTGGATCAGCGAATGGTTATGAGATGCATTTCATAGGGCTGCACAGATAGTGCTGCAGGGTTCAGGCTCAGGTGTTTGTGACTACAGCCAGTCTGGTAAGCCCCTGTAATTTGATTCTATTGGCTTTATTTCCCTCCTTTCTTATTTCACCTCACCCACCCTGGCTTCAGCTCTTTGGGAGTGGTCCCCATAGGCTAGGGTTGTGGTCTAAGCCACCGTCAAATACAAACAAAAACAAAGCAAAGCAGGGATTCCAGTTTTTGTATCTGACAAGCTTGAGCTCAAGATTCAAAGTAATAAACGAGGCATGATGGGCTTTTTATAGAACTAGAAGCTACATAATACATATAGGGAACATAGGAGCTTTCATAATACATAGGTAACCATTGTAGATATATGTGTGCCAGATGAGACAGGCGCTTACAGAGAACGTGCAGAGAGACACTGTAACAATATCAGTTTTTATAGGTGCCACTTGTAGCCCATTTAAGTGTAAAGAAAAATACATAAACCTATAGAAGACTTAAAGTACGAAATTAATACGGCGATGAACTTTTAAAATTAATTTAATTTTAAGAATATATGTTAAAGTTGGGAACCTGAAAATTGAGAAAACACCATCTTTTCAAGTGCACAAGAATCTCGACTATATACCAACTCTGACTACATACCAAAGAAAGAAAAACCATTCACCAAATGCCACAAGGAAAAAGAATATGTGGTCAAATGCAGTAAATATAGGCATTTAATGACAAAAGTTTTTAAAAGGTCCATCTTATCCAGAAATTTATAAACTCCCTATTAAACAAGTCTTGGGTCAAAGGGGAGAGCATAAACATCCCAAAACAATAATAACAGAAACACTACATAACAGATTCCCAGATTCTCTGGGATATCATTAAAGGAATGATCAGAGGAATTAAATAATTAGGTCAATAAAAATGAAAGCCAAGGACTTGTGGTTTCCCATTGACATAGGAGTTTGAAAGTTGCTTCTCTGTCCTCACAAGTAAAGAGCTGCACAGTTTGAAAAATCACCATCTCTTGTATCAGTAAGAGAGGAGAGCATGCAGGAAACACTGCCCCCACGGTTGGAGAGACAGGAGGGTGAACCACCCCACGGGGCCACCGCTTCCACTCAGGAGAGCAGACTCAGGAGTGGAAAGACCTGTAGAGATTAGGGCCCGGCCAGGAAAACCTGGCGGGTAATGGGTGAACTGCTGAGAGCTCAGCATGGAGAATTCTGAGGCTTACAAACTCCAGGAAGACCTAGTCGTGGGGTGGAGGAGGAGAGGCACATTATTGTGAGATTTACCTCTGCGAGTAGGATCAAGTTTGCCTGGTAAATGTGAGAGACAAATACCCTCAGGCTGCTCTCAGGGGGAAGGAAAAGGAGCCATTTTGAAATGCACCAGAGCACTCTCTTCTTCTGAACAAGGCCTGCCCTCAGGGGAAACTAGTTAACCAAAGCCTGACCTGCTAGGGTATCCTCAGAGCCTATCTGACCTGGGAGAAGGGAAATAACCACCTCCAGCCTGTCCTGGCCACCCCGTAATATCAAAAGGTAGGTGGCAGCGTGCGGGGAGGAACTGAAAAGCACTTGGGAGGAAACTGAGGCGTGAGGCCCGCTGGGGCAAAATGTGGCTATTTGTGTGAAGAAGCCTGAGTGGCACAGATGGTAGCAAGAGGTCGTGCACAGGCAGGAGGACGTTTTAAAGAAGGAAGTGCCTGTGGAAGGAATATTTCCCTCCATCCCAGTTTGTCGCACTGTTCAGAAGTCTGCGGAGGTTTGTAATTGAAAGTGTATGATAAGAGTAATAATAATAATAATAATAATAATGATTGAGTTAACCTTTATTAAGCCCTACTGTATACGAAACATTTTGAGAAGTAAGAAATGCTAGGCTCAGCACCTCTAGCGTGATTCTCTGCGGCACAAAATTCATCTGGGCTCTGCTGTAACAGAAGCCCAAGCAGAGAGCCCTCAGGGGGCTGTGATCTCCCTCCCGGTCAGTGATAAGTGGGGGGCACCCTGTGGCCCACCTCCCATCTGTGTCCGAAGTCCAAAGAGGAGCGGAGAGCTCAGGAGGTATATTGTACATGCCCTTTTCATTAGCATTCAGTTTTGGTCTGTTGCTTATGATGAGATAGGACAAGCATTTTCAGGGTGCTCCATTAAATTTCTTCCTAACGCCTGAATCTCTTTATGATAGTGGGAAGATAAGATGCCCTTGTCCTCCATGTCCTTTTATTATTCACTCTAACCTGGTTCTCGAGTGTCTCCATTCACCCATTCTGAAGCCTTCTTTTCCTAATCTTTGTAGATTATTTCTCCATTTTTTGAAGACGGGGCAGTTGGCTCTTAAATGTTTCCTGCGGTCCTTTCATTTCGCTGAGTTTTAAATATTTCAGCCAATTTGAAGAGTTCATAATGATGAATAAGATTAAGCTTGGAGCTTAACCTTTTGAAACTGGGTGACGCGTTAACTCGGCTGGAACGCTGGTTAATTTAACAGCAGGAGTTGAATTAACTTGTCACAGCTCTGCCGTTGTTACATTTCCTGCTCCTGATCCTGGTCCCAATCTCACAGAGCTTGGTTGTCCTGGGACCAGGGGATGAGCCGGGGTGAAGAATAAGGATGGGAATGGGAAAAGAAAGGTGGCACGCGTTGTGGGGACGGTAGCAGGGTGACCAGAAATGTCCAGGCGAGGAATTCATTTCTGTTGGAGAAGACCAGAAGAAAACAGCACAAGAGGGGAGCTTAAGAAAATACAGGGCAGGGGAAGGGAGGCGTGGGAGGGTGTGCAGGGAGGAACGGAGGGAGCATGAGAAGGATGTTAAGAGGAGGCAATGCGTGATGAGGTTTGATTCTCTTGGAAATGCCTTGTGTCTGGCGCATCCGAAGCTCTTAACAGTGGCAGTCCGGCAACAAGAATGAAAGGACCTGCTTAAAGGTACCCCTCGCGCGAGGCAGGAATGAAAATGTTGAACCACAGGAATAATTACAGAGACGATCTCAGCACCCAGAGAGAAATTCTCCTAAATTTGGCTCAGCAAAATCTTTATTTGGTATATTTGTAGATCATTGTCAAACATTCTGGCTGGGGTAGAAATGAAAACGACACAGCTACGGCTCCCTCAAACACCCAGGCATTGCTGGGCTGGAAGGCTCTGTGCATGTACTGCGTGCTTACCCCGTGATGAACCCTCAGATACGCATTATCTCAGGTTTGCGATTTTTCCTCGGACAGGAAGCTTTGTGCGGTAGAGTAAGCTGCTCAGCCTTCCGGGCAGAGGCCTAATGACACCTGAAACGCAGGCAAAATAACCAGTCTGCTTCTAAGCACCAGCCACTTTGAGGCCCATCAATAGGGATCACTAGGAGCCGGTCTTCCTTCCAATTGTTTCAGAAGTGTCTTAACGTAACACCGAAAGGACATTTTCTTTTCTATTTGTATGATTTTTGTTTCGGGGCTGACGTTATTCTATGGGTGCTCTAACAGGTTTTCAATTTTCAAGGTAGTTGCCTGAAAAGGCTGTTGGCTGTTCAGGAGCCTAACCAGCGCTCAGTAGCTGGATCTGAAGCGGATTACTAAGGATTCCAAGGCCTTTTGCTTCTGTCCAAAATTACTTTAAAGTCTAGCTAACAGATGGCGGGGCTGTGTCTGATGGATCAAGAGAGTGAGGCAAGTGGAGAAAAGGTGAAAGGGATAAGTAGGAGATAGAGGACAAAAGGAAGGTAAAAAAAAAAAAAGTGTGATAAGAGAGGAAAAGAATGAAGAATTTCTTGTTTAGTTTCAGTAGAGAAACCACACTCTGAAGGCATTTTAAATTCACCAATTGCTGTTAAAAGGCGCAGAGAAAGTTTTAAATCCAGGTGGCTGGAAAGCAATGCACTAAAAAGTAAACATAATCAGAGATTTGGTCTATCAGTGGGTGAGGTGAAACTTTGCTCCTACCACGAGCAGTTTGCCCAATGCATGCTTTTTGCTTCAGAGGGTCTGAGCAGAGTTACCATTGCTGGTGAAGACTGGACACAATTTGGGGATATAAATTTTGGTAATAGCTTGTCCTGCTATAGTGGTAGTTGCATGTTTCCTTTCTCTATGGAAGTCAAATAAAAAAAAATTTTTTCCCACCATCCAGTATGTCTCATAATAAAATAACGTCTAACGTGAAGTGGATTTGTCTTGGTTTCTCCAGCGTAAGAATTTAGTTCTAAGGGATCCTCGAGTTATTTGGTGTCTAGATAATGAACTCCAGGGACAGTGCTGTAGAAACAATAATGCCATTCTTGAACATCATGCTTCTTAATATTACTTGGCACACCTGAGTTGGATTGGACTTGAGCATTTCTGTTAGAAAATGACAATGAAGTAAAACAAATTCAAATAAAAATGAATGGCATGAAAATTTCCACTGTCTCCAATGAATAAAACAATGGTTTCCAAACTATGTTTCACGGAATATTGGGTGGAATGAAACTCCATGAAAAAGGTATTTCATGACTTTATTACTGTATGTCTCCAGGTGGGAGCGTTTCCCAAGGGAGTTTCCCAAATGTATGGACCTTGGAATCATTTTCTTCTCAGAATACCAATCATTACATTTTAGAACAGAACTCTTCTGCCTAAAAGTATTATAGTCATTCCTTCACTGAGTTTTCATGGACACGTTCAGAAACAGCCCACCTGTAGCTCTATTCAGAGACAGCTGAGAATTTGGCATTCCCAGTGATGATTTAATGTTACTGGTTTGACCTAAGAAATACTGAGCTATCTATAGCATGCTAGCTTGGGTAGTGCTTTTAGTTTGTTGTGACTTCTGTGTGCGGTAGATGGTGCCCCAGGAACTTGGGTATACAAATAAAAGAGGTGCCAAGAAGTCAACACCAGGGAAAGCAACTCTCCAAGTTTCAAGGTTTCCGCATGCTGAGATTGTACATTTTGTAGCCTCAGAGAGGGGGGGACGCGGGCTGCTCTGCTGTGTCTGAACGGGATATCTGTACTCCTAGTCAGATGGCCATCCAGGCACCTCAGTGCTTCCTTATGGGCCTGTAATTTCTATTATGGCTTTCGACTCTCATCTTTCAGCATATTTTCATTTATTGTTTTTAGCTACAATCAGGCCAGTAATAGGAGAGCAATTCTAGGGAGTGAATACGCAGATAAAATATGTAGACCCTGGCCATAGTGAGGTCTACTTAGCCACACCTCATATTTCAGTTCACAGAAATGTGTGTGGGGGTTTGACATAAGTACTCCCTGTTGTGTTATTGCTTATGGCTCAGTAGCCCTTTGAGAAGACCGGAGAAAAAAGGACTGCAGCGAGCGGGTGTTGTCGAAATGGCAGAGCTAGAGAGGGTGCCTACAAGCACCCGAGAGAGTTTTATGTTTCTTAACAAATGTTTTCTTGATGTTACCCTCAAATCCCACCTGTGTTTCCT
This sequence comes from Lontra canadensis, assembly GCF_010015895.1. Taxonomy (NCBI): domain Eukaryota; kingdom Metazoa; phylum Chordata; class Mammalia; order Carnivora; family Mustelidae; genus Lontra; species Lontra canadensis. Next base: position 2,568,346 of record NW_022631063.1, on the reverse strand, counting down.
TCTCTCGCCATCCACATCAGTCGCCTCTTTGCTTTTCAGACTTCCTTTTGAGGCATCAATGAACCTAAAGGAAACCAGCATGGTGGGAATTTCACGACAACTTGCAGCATATCGCTTTCTTGGCAGCAAGGCGACTAACTGGCATTCAGACTCTCACTGCAGGGCCACAGCTGATCAATAATTTCCAGGAGCCCCTTCTGACTGTGTCAGAAGCAAAACCAAGAAATGTGACTAGGCCAGTTAGAAATAGCACCCTGACAGGAAAATTCCAGAGCAGTCAAAAGATAAATTGTAACATTTGGTTATATTACTATGTGTTAAGGCTCTTTCATGACAGGAGACATTTGGTTCCCATTTTAAGGCTGCAGAGGGCTTTAACTAAGCATAGAGATATGAGTGTTACAAAAGAGTGTTTCAAACAGCTACATTAAGAAATTGAGGTTGTCAAACCTCCCCTTGTGATTTTAAGATGAGAAATGATCATCCAGGTATATTCTAAAAGGTTCCATTAGAAGACTATTTTAAATGCCGTTACCCTGGTAAAGCCTCCCTTGAAATGGAAATAATGTTATGATTTTGAAGCTATTTTTTCTTACTTTTCTGTCAGGAAACTCTCTCATCTGGCAATATAGTACAGTTGTATTTTTCTCAGCTTATTATTTTTCCTTTGTGGTAGTAGTACGTATAGCTACGTAGATAGCTGCTGCATGATAAACTAGGAATTCCAACTTTTAAAAATATTAAATAATACAATGTCTGCTCAGAATAGTGCTAAATATTAGATTATTTGATAGGTGTTCTTGAGTGATGAAGAAAACAAAAAATTCACTCTTTTCTTTTGTATTGTGCTTGTAGAGAGTAGAAGACCCAGGTTATTACGGACGTCATTGCCATCACCGCTTTTTATTGATGGTGACATGTAGAATACAATGTGCCTGGGGATAAGAAAAAGCCAACTCAATTCTTGGACTCCTTAACCACTTTTTATAATTAGTCAACTGAAGGTCAGACTCATTGAGTAGTCCTGTAGGTCGTTAATGGTCAATGTGGTATTTGGAAGATCTCCCAGACTCTAAGGCTTTTCCTCATTATTTAATACAGGACTGTGTCCTGGTCAATGACAAAAGGTTGGTGTTCATGGGTATTTATGCGGCTTTCAGCCTCAGTTATTCCATCTGTAGAATGACAATAATGTTATATTTATTGCATACATTTCAAAACTCTTGTAAAGAAAAGAGATAATTGATATACAGAAATTAATATAAGCTCTTAGTTAATGCATTAAAGATAGTTAATGGTATTCAGCATCATCATCATCATCATCTTCATCATCCAATTGCAAAGTGACTTGTAGAGTTAGGGAGGATAATCACCTTTCTTAAGGGGCTGAGGTTAATATCAATCAGCATTTTGAAAGGGCCAGACCTGGAAGAGAAGGAAAAAAAACTGTTCAAGTTTGGACGCAATATTCATGCCATAACTTGGAGGCAATAATATTTTAATTCAATTTTGTGGAAGATCTCTTTTTTTCTTTCCTTAAGTTTTTATTTAAGTTCCAGTCAGTTAACATACAATGTAATATTAGTTTCAAATGTGAAATTTAGTGATTCATCACTCCCATACAACATTGAGCGAGTAGGACTCAAATGGATAGAGTCGAGAGGAGGAGTGGGATATGAGTGGTAGGGCAATGGTGGTGATGGCAATAATAGAGTCTTTATTCAGTTATTCAAGAAAACATTAATGACTGTTGTTTTATGCCAATCAAAATACCATGTACTAGACTTATAAGCTATATAAACAATGATGTCTGAATTCAAGGAGCTTGCATTTTAATGAGGCATCAAAAAATGAACCACTACTCACATTCATTTCAAAAAATGAACATGGCAAGTGTTGTAAAAAAGAGATGTATACAAGGTATAGTGATGGCAATGAGCAAGAAAAAGCTAACTTTCATGAGAAGACTGAGAAAGTCTTTTCTAAAGGATGCTGCTTAAAACTATGCTTTCTTTTGGGACTATAGTTTGAATTTCAGAGGGTGTATGGCTCAAGAGCTGACCAGAGTAGTGAAAGGGCACAATCAAAATCCTTGACAAAAAAACATTCCTTTACCTATAGGATGGAGTAGAGAGTGTGAGGAGGCAGAAATATCTGAAAAAATGCTGTTTTTATATTACATAGGTAAAGGATAGAGTCTGACCATGGATGGATTTGGAAGAATTAATTGATCATGGACTCGTGTCAAAGGCAAAAGAAGAGACTGGAAAATACGAGATTATATTTACAAGCTTGAATGTTGTCAGAGATAATCGTGCCTTTGATATACACACAGAAAGATGAAGAGCCATACAAAATGTCAGCTTGAGTGGGAGTTAATTATCCTAGCATGGAGAGAATTTCAAGAAGGTGTCAACCAATGGAGCTACTGGGAAAATTGAATAGCATATAAGCATTTTCTGAATGAGGTCTATTTCATTTTGTACAGTGACCACAAACCACAAAGATACAATGGATAAATCTCCTTTTTGAGCTTGGCAAGAGCAGAGAAATAAAAATAAAAAGGATTTCATACAACATCCCTATATCATATATATATATATATATATATATATATATATATATATAT